>NW_025421648.1:0-239693 GCF_011764305.1 Mustela putorius furo
ATAGGGTATGAGTGGAGTTAGATGCCCTCACGCTGGTGTCACAGACTGCACTTTTTTGTCCCGGGAGACCATACTATATTGGGATGGGGCCTCCTCAGGGAATTTGGAGGGCTTCTCCTAATTTGTAGCGATTTTGGACAATGGAATGGCAGAATTTCCCATGGATTTGGTAGGCACAGTCCTAATGTGTGGCTCCAGGAGTCCCAAGCCTGGATGTTGTGTGTGCCCAGGATTTTTGAGGACAGAAGTCCTGGAAACACACAAACTCAGCTTATGTGTTGGGACGGAGTATGGTATGGGACGCCTGATCTATCAAACCATGGGAAGAAACATCTTCAGGAATATGAAGATAGTGCGAGTCTGAGGCGCTTGCTCAGGCTTTTGTCTCTGGTAGAGTTTGTTTCAGCGATGCCCGTGGAATGTTGGGGAGGAGGCCGGGTCATGGGGCCATGGACGAATCTTGCTCTCTACTGTGGATTGGCCCAATCCCAATATGTTTTTTTCCGGCCTGCAATTTGTGGGGATGGAGTACTCCCTTTCATACTCCGTTCAACTGTAGTTGGGTTACCTCAGGTGTCCGTCACCAAAAGAGGAGTTTTTTCCAACAGCATAGCCGTGGGGAAGAGGGAGTGGAAGGAGGGACAACCCGAAATATGGTGGAACATGTTGGGGCCGAAGGTTCATCGCAAGCCCAAATATGCTAGTCTCTGTCATCACCACATACAGTGCCAGCACACTGAGAGTCCCTTACCATGATGACTGGGGCTACGGGCGGAGGTCACAATGTTTGGTTTTGGCCACCTAATGTGGGTCCCCGGAGCAATGGCAAGGGCCTCATTAGACACACTGGTAATCCATTACACTGACCATTAAATACAACAAGCCTACCACAAAGGTTTAGTGATTGGAGATAAGGTCTAGGTCTAAATCCTGAAAACCGAGCTGGGAAGAGATAACGAACTACAGGCAATGGCTTGGTCCGATGTGCTCAGTGAGCGGCCCAGCTGTATGGGTGGGGCCAGAGGGTCCAGGCTCAGCCCTCGTCAGAAGGGCGATTATTGCCCAGGTCCGCTATATATTTGGGTACAGCCACAGTGGCGTGCAGTTGTTGATCAACTCATTTGGGGTTTCTGGGTAGCCCCAGAAGGCAATGTTTTTCTTCTGGAGGGTCAGGCAGAGTGCTGCATTATAATTCTGGATTGCCAAACTGGAGGGCTTGTGGGCCATTAAGTCTGAGGATGAAAAGTTTGAGGACACAAAGCTAGGCTTAGGTTTCTGGGTGAGGGACATGGCAGGGAAACAATCTACAGATCTGAACCGAGATCTCGTGGCCTCTGAAGTCAGGGTCGAGGATCAGAACGATCGCTCAGGTTGGACCTTAGTCCCTGAGGGCCACTTCTTGAAGGGGGGGGGGATCACGAGGGCCATGGGTGTTTTCTCACGATGGGAGTTGTGAGAAGCTCCCAACTGCAAAGATTCTTCTGCAGGACAATTGAGACCTGTTGGTTGGCTCCAGGACAACGATTCCGAGCAGGGTTCTAAGGATGGATGGCTGGGTAGCCCACCTCGCATTCCAATGTCTCCTAGCAACAAGACAAGTTAGATCTGCTGGATCTCGGGGAGCAACCGAATAGGCTGAGTGTGAAATGGACTCTCCTGTGGATGGGTCCTAATATGATTTTGTGTCTATGGGAGACCTTGGAATGACGCGGTGGCACTGGGGCCCTGAAGGGTTCTCCTAAAGAGAGGCTTTGACATCACTCCATCGTGCAAGTTTCCCATGTGTAGATGAGATTTGTTCTGGTGGGTGAGTCAAGAAACAGCCATATGCTGGTTACTGAAATCCAGGCCTCTGAGGAGAGATGCCTGGAAACCAAAGCAATGGATCCGATTAGGGCCTAGGGGCCTGTTCGTTCCTTTTTACCTCTGGGGATATCAGTCTACACGGTCTGAGTGCAGGTAGGTTCTCAGATGGGCTCAGATTGCTCCTGTTTGTCCTGGGAAGCCACAACTATTGGGATGCCTCAGGGACTTTGGAGGTTTATCCTATTAGTTAGCGTTGTGGCCATTGGAATGGGCACACAGAATTCCCTTGGAGAGGGCAAGTACAGTCGTCAGCTTGGCTCCAGGGGCCTAAGCCTGTAGGCTGTGTAGGCCAGGGCTGTTTGGACAGTTGTCTGAAAACAGAAACTCGGCTTATGTTTCGGGTCATAGGTATGGCAGGACTGATCTACAGACCATGAGGAGAACTCTTCGGGATATGAAAAAAGGGCGAGTGTGAGGCTCTTGCTCAAGTATTTATCTCTGGATATCATGCCATTCATGGTCATGAAATTTCCGGGTGACTTCATGGGAAATGGACGAGTCTTACTCCCTGGGGGTTTGGCCCAATCCAAAGAGTTTGGGGTCATTCTGTGGGACGGAAAGAAGTCCGTTTTTTGTTGTTGTTGTTTTGTTTTTGTTTTGTGTTTTCAAACTCCAGGGGTCCCACCAAATGAGGATTCCAGAGTAGAGCCCTGGGGAGGGGCGATTGGACAACCAGAAATCTGGTTAAAATTGGGTCCTAGGGACAGCTAGACTTGGTTTTGGGTTTCAGGGCGAGGGCACGGCATGTACCCCTGAAGATCTGAAGCAATATCTCATGCATCTGAAGTCAGAGCGAGGATCAGACGTTGGCTCAGCTTGGATTTTCTGTTCATGACGGCCCCTTCATAAAGGGAGCCGAATCTCGAGGCCGTGGAGGTTTTCCCACGTTGGGAGTGGTGGGATGCCCCCTCCAAGGATTCCTTCTGCGGGACAATTGAGACCTCTTGGACAGCTCCAGGACATCCCATATGGATGAGTCCAGACCAACGTTCGAGGATGGATGCCTGGGAAGCCCGCCTCGCATTCCAATTGTCTCCTAGCGACAAGACAGTTTAGATCTGATGGCTCTGCGGGAGCAACCGGGGTGGCTGAGTTGAAATGGACTTTCCTGAGGATGGGTCTAAATGTGTGTTTGTGTCCATGAGGGCCTTGGAATGGGGCGGTGGCACCGGACCCTGAAGTATTCTCCTCAGCTTTTGACATAGCTCCCATGCACAAGTTTCCTTGTGGAGACGAGGTTTGTTCTGATGGGTGCCTCAGGAAAACCCCAATGCTGGTATTGGAATCCAGGGTTTTGAGGAGACATGCCTGTAAAACCAAAGCAATGGATCCGATTTTGGCCTAGGGTCCTGTCTGGTTCAATCTTCTTCTCTGGGGACATCCATCTAGGGTATGAGTGGAGGTAGATGCTCAGCTGGTGTCAGACTGACCTTTTTTGTCCCGGGCGACCTATACTATTGGGATGGCCCTCAGGGACTTTGGAGGGTTCTCCTAATTTGTACGATTTTGGACAATGGAATGGGCAGAATTCCCATGGATTGGGTAGGCACAGTCCTAATGTGTGGCTCCAGGGTCCCCAGCCTGGATGGTGTGTGGCCCAGGACTTTGAGGACAGAAGTCTGAAAACACAAACTCAGCTTATGTTTGGGGACGTAGGTATGGCAGGCCCGATCTACAAACCATGAGAAGACATCTTCAGGATATGAGAGATAGTGCGAGTCTGAGGCGCTTGCTTAGGCTTTTGTCTCTGATTTTGTATCAGCGATGGCCGTGGAATGTCGAGGAGGCCTCATGGGCCATGGACGAATCTTGCTCTCTGTGGATTTGGCCCGATCCCAATTGTTTTTCGTCAATCTGTTGGATGGAGGACTCCTTTCAGGGTTGTTACCTCAGGTGTCCCACCAAAAGAGGAATTCCAAAGCAGAGCCCTGGGGAAGAGTGAAGGGACAACCCGAATTATGGTTAAAATTGGGGCCTAGGGGCATGGCAAGCCCAATATGCTGTCCCTTCATCCAGCCACTGAGAGGCCTTACCTGAGGACTGGGCTAAGGCTGAGGGTCACAATGTGTGTTTGCTACCTATCTGGCCCGCGAGCAATGGCGGGGCCTCATTGGACACACTGGTTTCCACTACACTGAACGTTGGACAACAAGCCAACCACAAGTTTTCCTGCCATCGGAAAGGAGTTCTGATTTCTGCATCATTTTCAAACCTGGGCAGTGATTGGAGATAAGGTCTAGGTTCTGAAGCCTGAAAACCGAGGTTGGGAAGGGATAACGACCTAAGGCCATGGGGGGTCCTAAGTGCTCAGTTTGCGGCCAGCTGTCTGGGTGGGGCCAGGAGGTCCAGGCTCAGGCTGTGTCAGAAAGGGCATTATTGCCCAGGTCATCCTATATATTTTGGGGTATAGCCAAGTGTCGTGCAGGTTGATCTTCATTTGGGGTTTCTAGGTAGCCCCAGAGGGCAATGTATTTCTTCTGAGGGCAGGTAGAGTGCTGCATTGTAGTTCTGGATTGCCAAACTGGAGGGCTTGTGAGCCAGTAGTCTGTGGACAGAAGTCTGAGGACACAAGCAAGGCTTAGGTTTCTGGGTGAGGACATGGCAGGCACAATCTACAGACCTGAACCGAGATCTCGTGCATCTGAAGTCAGGGTGAGGATCAGACGATCGCTCAGGTTGGACCTTATGTCCCTGATGGCCCCTTTATGAAGGGGGGGGGATCATGTGGCCATGGGGTTCTCTCACGATGGGAGTTCTGAGAAGCTCCCAACTGCAAAGATTCTTCTGCAGGACAATTGAGACCTGTTGGTTGGCTCCAGGCCAACGATTCCGAGCAGGGTTTTAAGGATGGATGGCGGGGTAGGCCACCTCACATTCCAATTGTCTCCTAGCAACAAGACAAGTTAGATCTGCTGGATCTCGCGGAGCAACCGAATACGCTCAGTTGAAATGGACTCTCCTGTGGATGGGTCCTAATGTGTTTTTGTGTCTATGGAGACCTTGTAATGGGGCAGTGGCACACAGGCCCTGAAGGATTCTCCTAACTGGAGGTTTTGAGACATCTTCAAAGGATAATTTTCCCATGTGGAGAAGAGATTTGTTCTGATTGCTGCCTCATGAAATCCCCATATGCTAATATTGGAAACCAGGCCTCTGAGGAGAGATACCTGTAACCGAAAGCAATGAATCTGATTCAGGCCTAGGGGCCTGTCTGATTCAATCTTCTTCTCTGGGGACATCCATCTACGCTGAGTAGAGGTAGATGCTCAGCTGGTTTCAGATGACCCTTGTTTGTCCTGGGCGGCCTACATTATTGGGATGTCCTTGGGGACTCTGGAGGTTTTTCCTAATTTGTACGATTGTGGACAATGGAATGGGCAGAATTCCCGTGGTATGGACAGGCACAGTCCTGATGTGTGGCTCCAGGGGCCCCAGCCTGAAGGGTCTGTGGGCCAGGAATGTGGGGACAGAAGTCTGAAAACACAAACTCGGCTTAGGTTGGGAAGTAGGTATGGCAGGCCCGATCTACAGACCGTGAGGAGAACTCTTCGGGATACGACAAAAGAGCGAGTGTGAGGCGCTTGCTCAGACTTTTGTCTCTGGATTTGTTGTCAACGATGGCTGTGGAATCTCGGGGAGGCCTCATGGGCCATGGACGAGACTTCCTCTCTGTGAATTTGGTCCAATCCCAATTGTTTTGGGTCAATCTGAAGGATGGGAGGAGTCCTTTTAGTTTTGTTACCTCAGGTGTCCCACCAAAAGAGGGATTCCAAAGCAGAGCTCTGGGGAGGGATGAATGGACAACCCGAACAATCCAATTGGGGTGAGGTCGAGAACCGAGCAGGTTGATCCTCATTTGGGGTTTATGGAGATCCCCATAGAGCAACGTTTTTCTTCTGGAGGGCCAGCATAGGGCTGCATTTTGGTTCCAGAATTCCAAGTCTTGAGGACATGTTTGCCAGGAGTGTGAGGAAGGAAGTCTGAAAACACAAGGTAGCACGAGGTTTGGGCCCACTGTGCAGAGGCTGAATCGAGATCTCCTGCATCTGAGGTCAGGGCGAGTATCAGATGTTGCCTCAAGCTGGAGTTTGTGTCCATGACGGCCCCTTCCTGAAGGGGGTGGGGGCGTCATGAGGCAGGGAGGTTTCCCTACGCTGGGAGTTGTGAGCTGCTCCAAACTTCAAAGTTTCCTTCTTCAGGACAGTCGAGTACTATTGGATGGTTCCAGGATGCCCCATACAGAAAGACTCGAGAGCAGGGGCCTAAGCATGGATGCCGAGAAACGCCAACTCACCTTCCCATTGCCTGGTCGAGACAAGGCACGCTCAATCTGCGGGCTCTTGGGTGAGCTACCCAGAAGGCTGAGTTTAAATGGACTTTCCTGAGGATGAGTCATAATGTGGGTTGGTGGCCATGGAGACCTTGGAATGTGGCAGTAGCTAAGGGACTCTGCAGGATTCTCCAACCCGAAGGGTTTGACACAACTCCAACAAGGAAGCTTTCCATGCGGAGATGAGAGGTGTTCTGTCTGGTGCCTCAGGATAGCCCCATATGCTGGTCTTCGAACCCAGGCCTCTGAGGAGTGATACCTGGACACCAAAGCAAGAGTTCATAATAGGGCCTAGGGGCCTGTCTGGTTCAATCTTCTGTCTCTGCGGATATCAGTCTGTGTGTCTGCATGGAGGTAGTAGTTGCTCAGCTGGTGTCATAATGCCCCTGTTTGTCCAGTGCGGCTTGCGGTAGTGGGATGTCCTTGGGGACCTTGAGGTTTCTACTATTTTGTAGAGTTGTGGCCAATGGAACGGGCAGTTTCTTAGGAGAGAGCAGGCACAGTTCTGTGGTGTGGCTCCAGAGACCCCAGCCTGGAGGCGGTGTGGGCCACGGCTGTGCAGACAGACATCCAAAAACCCAAACTCAGCTCAGGTTTGGGGCCGAGGTTATGGCAGGCCTGATCTACAGTCCGTGAGGGGAGCTCCTCTGGATATGAAAGAAGGGTGAGAGGGAGGCAGTCGCTCAGTCTTTTGTCTCTGGATATTTTGTCCACAATGGCCGTTTAATGTAGGAGTTGCCTCATGGGTCGTAGAAGTCTCCCTCTCTGGTAGTTTGTCCAGCCCCCAAGAGTTTGGGGTCATTCTGTGGGAAGGGAAGAGTCCTGTTTTCTGCTTCATGTGTCCCCCCAGTAGAGGGATTCTGGAGCATAGCAGTGGGTACTGACAACTGGAATAACTCGCTCTCTCTGGTTAAGCCTGGGGGCCTATGGATATGACAAGCCCCATATGCAGGATCTTGGTCCAGCCACTGAGAGGCGTTACTTTAATACGGGACTCACGCTACAGGTCACAATGCATGTCTGTGCCCTAGGCGGCCCTCAAGCACTGGCGTGGCCTTTCCGACAATGCAGGTTTTCCCACATTGAACGTTGGACAACATGCCAACCACAAGGTTTCTGGCCATGGGGAAGGAGGAATTCTAATTTCTGCATCACGTTCACCCCTGGGCAGTGATTGGAGATAAGGTCTAGGTTCTGAAGCCTGAAAACCGAGGTTGGGAAGAGATGACGAACTACAGCCATAGCGGGTCCCTTGTGTCCAGGTTGGAGCCAGCTGTCTAGGTGTCGTTTGGGATGTCTTGTCTCAGGCTGTGCCAGACAGGGCATTCGTATTCAGGGTAGGCTGTATAATTGCTTTACAGTCGAGTGGCATGCATTAGATAATCATTTGGGGTTTCTTATTAGCAGCATAGGGCAAGTTTTTCTTCTGGAGGGCAGGCAGAGTGCTGCATTGTGGCTTCGGAATTCCCAAACTGGAGGGCTTGTGGGCCAGGAGAGTGAGGACGGAAGTCTGAGAACACAAGCTAGGCTTAGGTTTCGGGGAATGGACATGGCAGGCACACTCTGCAGAGCTGAATTGAGATCTCATGAGTCTGAAGTCAGGTCGAGGATCAGACTTTGGCTCAGGTTGGAGTTTCTGTCCATGTTGGCCCCTTCATGAGGGGGGGGGGCATTATGAGGCCATGGGGGTTTTCCCACTATTAGAGTTGTGAGATGCTCCAAACCGCAAGGATTCCTTCTGTGGGACAATTAAGATTTGTTGGATGGCTCCAGGACGTCTCATAAGGTATTTTTCCAGAACAGGGTTCTAAGTATGGATGCCTGGGCAGACAGCCTCAATTCCAATTGTCTCCTAGCAACAAGAAACGTTTGATCTGCTGGCTTGGGGTAGCATCAGAGGGGGCTGAGTTGGAATGGACTTTCCTGAGGATGGTCTTAAATGAGTTGAAATGGACTTTCCTGAGGATGGTCTTAATGTTGGTTTGAGTCCATTGAGACCTTGGGTATGGGGCAGTGGCACCAGGGCCCTGAAGGATTCTCCTAACCAGAGGTTATAACAAAGCTCCAATGAGCAAGTTTTCCATGGGGAGACGAGATTTGTTCTTATTGGTGCCTCAGGAAACCACCATTTGCTGGTATTGGAAATGAGGCCTCTGAGGAGAGATGCCTGGAAACCAAAGCAATGGATCTGATTAGGGCCTAGGGGCCTGTCCGGTTCAATATTCTTCTCTGGGGACATCTTTTGTCTGAGTGGAGGTAGTTGCTCAGCTGGTTTGAGATCACACCTGTTTGTCCTGGGCGGCCTACACTATTGGGATGGCCTCGGTAACTTTGGAGGTTTTTCCTAATTTGCAAGGTTGTGGCCAATGGAATGGGAAGAATTCTCTTGAAAGGGAAGCACAGTCCTGAGGTGTGGCTCCAGGGACCCAAGTGTGGAGCGTGTGTGGTCCAGGGCTATTTGGACAAAAGTCTGAAAAACACAAACTCCACTTAGGTTTGGGTCTGTAGGTATGGCCGGCCCGATATATAGACCGTGAGGAGAACTCTTCGGGATATGAACAAAGGGCGAAAGTGAGGTGCTTGCTCATGCTTATTTTTTTCTGGATATGTGTCACCGATTGCCATGGAATGTCCGGGTGTCCTCATGGGCCATCGATGAGGCTCCCTTTCTGGGGATTTGACCCAATCCCAAGAGTTTGGGGTCATTCTGTGGGAAGGGAGGAGGCCTTTCTTTTTTTTTTTTTTTTTTTTTTTTTTTACCTCAGGTGGACCACCAAAAGAGGGATTCCACAGCAGAGTCCTGGGGAGGGGCGACTGGACAACCAGAACTCTGGTTAACATTGGGACCTAAGAACATGGCAAGCCCCATATGTGGGCTCTTGGTCCAGACACTGAGAGGCCTTCCTTGAGCATAGGGCTCACATTGAGTTTCACAATGTGTTTTTGTGCCCAAGGAGCCCCTCAAGTCAGGGCGTGGCCTAATGTACCATGCTGGTTTCTCCTACACTGAACGTTGCACAATATGGCAACCACAAGTTTTCTGGCCATGGGGAAGAAGGAGTTCTAATTTCTGCAACACTTTCACTCCTGGACTGTGATTGGATTTAAGGTCTAGGTTCTGAAGCCTGAAAACTGAGGTTGGGAAGAGATGAAGACCTAAGGCCATGGTGTGACTGATGTGCTCAGTGTTCGGCCAGCTGTTGAGTGTGGGTTGGGAGGTGCAGGCTCAGGCTGTGGCAGACAGGGAATTAGTGCCCAGGCTAGACTGTATCATTGGGGTGCAGTCGAGTTTCGTGCAGGTTGGTACTCATTTGTGGTTACTGGGTAGCCCCAGAGGGCAACGTTTTTCTTCTGGAAGGAAGACACAGTGCCACATAGTGGCTCCAGAATTCCCAAACTGGAAGGCTTGTGGGCCAGGAGTGTGAGGAAAAAATTCTGAGAACACAAGCCAGCCAGACTTAGATTTCGGGGTGAGGGGACGGCAGGAACCCTCTGCAGAGATGATTCGAGATCCCGTGTACCTGAAGACAGAGCTAGGATCAGACGTTGGCTCAGGTTGGAGTTTCTGTCCATGACGGCCCCTTCATGAAGGGGAGGGTGTCACGAGGCCATGGAGGTTTTCCCACGATGGGGAATTGTGAGATGCTCCAAACCGCAATGATTCCTTCCGTGGGACAGTCGAGACCTGCTGGATGGCTCCAGGACATCCCATAAGGAAGTTATCCAGAGCAGGGTTCTAAGGATGGATGCCTGGGCAGCCTGCCTCCCATTCCAGGTGTCTCATAGCGCCAAGGCAAGTTCGATCTGCTGGATCTAGGGGAGTAACCGAGGCGGGTGTGTTGAAATGGGTGAGTTGAGGATGGGTCATAATGTGCATTTGTGTCCATGGAGACCTTGGAATGGGGTGCTTGATCCGGGGCCTTGAGGGATGTTCATAACCGGAGGTTTTGATGGAGCTCTAAAGAGTACGTTTCCTATGTAGAGAAGAGAATTGTTTTGATGAGTGCCTAAGGAATCTCCCATATGCTGGTATTGGAAACCAGGCCTCTGAGGAGAGATGCCTGGAAACAAAAGCAATGGATATGATTAGGGCCTAGGTGCCTGTCCGGTCAAATCTCTTCCTGGGGATACGTGTCTATGGATCTGAGGGGAGGTAGTTGCTCGGCTTGTGTCAGATCGCCCCTGTTTGTCCTGGGCAGCCTATAATATTGGGAATGGCCTCGGGATTTGGAGTTTCTCCTAATCTATAGGGTTGTGGCCAATGGAATGGGCAGAAATCCCCTGGAGAGGGCAGGCACAGTTCTGAGTTTGGCTCTAGGGGCCCAGCCTTGAGGGTGTGTGGGCCAGGCCTGTGGGGACAGAAGTCTGAAAAACACAAATTCCGCTTAGGATTGGGGACATAGGTATGGCACGCCCAATCTACAGACCGTGATAACACTTCGGGATATGAAAAAGGGTGAGTTTGGGTGCTTGCTCAGGTGCTTGCTCAGGTTTTGTCTCTGGATTTGTGTCAACAATGTGGGTCGAATGCTGGCGTGGCCTCATGGGTTGTGGACGGCTTTCCTTCTCTGAGGATTTGACCCAATCCCAAGAGTTTGGGTACATTCTGTGGGATGGGAGGTGTCCTTTCTGTTTTTTATTTTATTTTATGTACCTCATGTGTGCCAATAAAAGAGGGATTCCAGAGCAGAGTCCTTGGTAGGGACAACTGGATAACCCCACCTCTGTTTAAGTTTGGGGGCCTAGGGGCATGGCAAGTCCAATATGTGGGCTCTTGATTCAGACACTGAGAGGTCTTCCTTGAGGACAGGGCTCATGCTGAGGGTCACAATGCCTATTTGTGCCCAACAAGGCCCTCAAGCATGGGAAGGGCCTCATGGGCCACGCTGGATTCTCCTACACTGAACGTTGGAGAATATGCCAACCACAAGGTTTCCGGCCATGGCGAAGGAAGAGTTGTGATTTCTGCATCACGTTCACCCCTGGACAGTGATTGGAGTTTAGGTCTAGGTTCTGAAACCCGAAAACCGAGGTTGGGAAGAGATGAAGACCTAAGGACCTGATGGGTACAATGAGCTCAGTGTGTGGCTAGCTGTTGAGCGTAGGTCTGGAGGTGTGGGCTCATGCTGTGTCAGACAGGGCATTAGACAGGGTAGACTGTATATTTGGGGTGCAGTCGAGTGGCGTTCAGTTGATCCTCATTCGGGTTTCTAGGTAGCTCCATAAGGCAACGTTTTTCTTCTGGAGGGCAGGCAGAGTGCTGCATTGTGGCCCCAGTATTGCCAAATTGTAGGGCTTTTGGGCCAGGGGTGTGAGGACGGTAGTCTGAGAACACAAGCTAGGCTTAGTTTTTGGGGTGAGGGCACAGAAGGCACACTCTGCAGAGCTGAATCAAGATCTCATGCACCTGAAGCCAGGGCGAATATCAGACGTTTGCTCAGGTTGGAGTTTCTGTCCATGATGGCCCCTTTATAAAGTGGAGCGTCTCAAGAGGCCATGAAGATTTTCCCACAATGGGAGTTGTGAGATGCACCAGACTGCAAAGATTCCTTCTGTGGGACACTTGAGACCTGTTGGATGGCTCTAGGATGTCCCATATGGAACGACTCCAGAGTAGGGTTCTAAGGATGGATGCCTGGGCAGCCCGCCTCCCATTCTAGTTGTCTCCTAGCAACAAGGCAGGTTTGATCTGCAGGCCCTGGGGGAGAAACCAAGGGGGATGAGTTGACATGGACTCTACCGAGGATAGATCATAATGTGGGTTTAAGTCCATGGAGACCTTGGAATGGGGCGCTTGATCCGGGGCCCTGAAAGATTCTCCTAAACAGAGGTTTTTATAGAGCTCCAAAGAGTACATTTCCTATGTGGAGACGAGATTTTTCTATGAGTGCCTCAGTAATCCCCCATATGCTGGTATTGGTAACCAGGCCTCTGAGGAGAGATGCCTGGAAACAAAAGCAATGGATCTGATTAGGGCCTAAGTGCCTGTCCAGTTCAATCTTATTCTATGGGGATATCTGTCTCTGGGTCTGAGTGGAGGTAGGTAGTTTCCTAACTTGTGAAAGATCATCCCTGTTTGTCCTGGGCAGCCAACACTATTGGGATGGCCTCGGGGAGTTTGGAGGTTTCTCCTAATCTATAGGGTTGTGGCCAATGGAAATGGCAGAATTCCCCTGGAGAAGGAAGCCACAGTCCTCAGGTGTGGCTCCAGGGGCCCCAGCTTGGATGGTGTGTGTGGGCCAGGACTGTGGGGACAGAAGTCTGAAAAACACAAACTCAGCTTAGGTTTGGGGATGTATGTATGAAGGCTCGATCTACAGACCGTGAGAATTTTCCGGGCTATGAACAAAGGGCGAGTATGTGGCGTTTGCTCAGGCTTTTGTCTCTGGATTTTGTGCCTACGGTGGCCGTGGAATGTCGGGGTGTCCTCAAGGGCCATGGACAAGTCTTTCTCTGGTGATTTGGCCTGATCCCAAGTGGTTGGGATCATTCTGTGGATGGGAAGAGTCCTTTCTGTATTTTTTTTTTTTTACCTCAGGTGTCCCACCAAAGAGGGATTCCAGAGCAGTGCCCTGAGTAGGGGTGACTAGACATCTCTAACTCTGGTTGAGATTGGGGGACTAGGGGCTTGGCAAGCCCCATATGTGGGCTGTTGTTCCAGTCACTAAGAGGCTTTACATGAGGATAGGGCTCACGCTGAGGGTCACAATGTGTGTTTGTGCAAATTGTAGCCCTCAGGGATAGGTGGGGCCTCATAGTCCATGCTGCTTTCTCCTACAATGAACGTTGGACAACATGCCAACCACAAGGTTTCTTGCCATGGCGAAGGAGAAGTTCTGATTCTTGTATCACGTTCACTCCTGAGCAGTGAGTGGAGATAAGGTCTAGGTTCTGAAGGTGAAAACTGAGGTTGGGTAGAGATGATGGCCGAAAGCCATTGTGGGTTTGATATGCTCAGTGTACGGCCAGCTGTCTGGGTGTTGGACTGGAGGTCTGCCTTCAGGCTGTGTCAGACAGGGCTTTAGTGCACAGGCTAGATTGTATAATTGGGGTATGGTCGAGTGGCATGCAGGTTGTTACTCATTTGGCGTTTCTGGTTAGCCCTATAGGGCAACATTTTTCTTCTGGAGGGCAGGCAGAGTGCTGCATTGTGTCTCCAGAATTGCCAAACTGGAGGGGTGTGGCCAGGATTGTGAAGACGGAAGTCTGAGAACACAAGTTAGGCTTAGGTTTCGGGGCGAGGGCACAGCAGGCACACTCTCAAGTGCTGAATCGAGATCTCGTGCTTCTGAATTCAGGGCGCGGATCAGACTTTGGCTTAGGATGGAGTTTCTGTCCATGATGGCCCATTTATGAAGGTGTGGGGCATCATGAGGAAATGGAGGTTTTCTCACAGTGGGATTGTGTGATGCTTCAAACCACAAGGATTCATTCTGCGAGACAGTCAAGACAGGTTGGTTGGATTCAAGACGTCCCATAAAGAAATTCTCCAGAGCAGGGTTCTAAGGATGGATGCCTGGGCAGCCCACCTCGCATTCCAACTGTCTCCTAGTGACAAGGCAGGTTTGATCTGCTGGCTCTGGGTGAGCAGCCGAGGGGGCTGATTTGAAATGGACTCTCCTGAGGATGGATCATAATGTAAGTTTGTGTCCTTGGAGACCTTGGAATTGGGCCATGGTGCCAGCGCCCTGAAGGATCCTCCTAACCTGAGGTATTGACACAGCTCCAAAGAGCAAGTTTCTCATGTGGAGATGAGATCTGTTCTGATTGTTTCCTTAGGAAACCCCCATATTCTGATATTGGAAACCAGGCCTCTGAGGAGAGATACATAGAAACCAAAGCAATGGATCAGAAGTTGGCTCAGGTTGGAGTTTCTGTCCATGATGGCCCCTTTATAAAGGGGAGCATCTCATGAGGCCATGTAGGTTTTTCCCACGATAGGAGTTGTGAGATGCTCCAATCTGCAAGGATTCCTTCTGCGGGACAGTCAAGACCTGTTGGAAGGCTCCCAGGACATCCCATATGGAACGGCGCCAGAGCAGGATTCCAACGATGGATGCCTAGAGAGTCTGCTTTGCATTCCAGTTGTCTCCTAGCGACAAGGCAGGGTTTGATATTCTGGCTCTGGGGGAGTAATCAACGGGGCTGAGTTGAAATGTACTCTCCTGCCGAATGGTCATAATGCGCGGGTTTGTGTCCATGGAGACCTTGGAATAGGGCGGTGGCTCCGGTTACCTGAAGGTTTTCTCCTAACTGGAGGTTTTTACAGAGCTCCAAAGGATAAGTTTCCCATGTGGAGACAAGATTTGTTCTGATTGGTATCTCTGGAATCCCCCATATGCTGGTATTGGAAAACAGGCCTCTGAGGAGAGATGCTTAGAAACAAAAGCAATGGAACCAATTACGTTCTAGGGGCCTGTCCAGTTTAATACCTTTCTCTTGGGATATCTGTCTACGGGTGAGTTGAGGTCGTTGCTCAGCTTGTGACAGATCACCCTCTTTGTACTGGGCGGCCTACACTATTGGAATGGCCTCTGGGACTTTGGAGGTTTCTCCTAATCTGTAGGGTTGTGGCCAATGGAATGGGAAGAATTTCCTTGGAGAGGGCAGGCACAGTCCTGAGGTGTGGCTCCAGGGGCCTCAGCCTGGAGGGTGTGTGGGACAGGGATGTCAGGATAGAAGTCTGAAAACACAAACGGTTTGCGGCCATGGAAAATATTTTCTATCTTGTGGATGGGCTGCATACCAAGTGTGAGTAGTGTCATTGATGTGGGTGGCGGCATACATTATGTGTTTACTGACGTTAAGATTGGGTGACTTTGAGGCATGGCAGGCCCCATATGTGGGCTCATGGTCCAGCACTGAGAGGGCTTTACTTGAGGACAGGGCTCAAACTGAGAGTCCCAATGTGTGTTTGTGCCCACCGCAGCTCTTGAGCATGGGCAGGGCCTCCGGGACCCTACACTACCCTCAGGGGCCCTACTACTACTCCTGTAGGCCCTACAGGGGTCCTACACTGAACTTTGGATTAAGATGCCAACCACAAGATTCTGGCGAGAGGGAAGGAGGAGTTATGATTTCTGCATCACGTTCAACCATGGGAAATGAGTAGAGATAAGGTCTAGGTTTCTGTAGCCTGAAAACCAGGTTGGAAAGAGATGGCAACCTAAGGCCATGGCGGTTCAGATGTTCTCAGTGTACGGCAAGCTGTCTGGGTGTCGGTTGGGAATTCAGGCCTCAGGTTGTGTCAGACAGGGCATTAGTGCACAGGCTAGACTATATAATTGGTGTACAGTTGAGTGGCATGCAGGTTTATATCCTCATTTGAGGTTTCTGGGTAGACCCATAGGGCAACGTTTTTTCTTCTAGAGGGCAGGCAGAGTGCAGCACTGTGTCATCGGAAATCCACAATGGAGGGCATGTGGTCCAGGAGAGTGAGGACGGAAGTCTGAGAACACTAGCTATGCTTAGGTTTTGGGGTGAAGGCACAGCAGGTGCACTCTGAAGAGCTTAATCAAGATCTCGTGCATCTGAAGTCAAGGCGAAGATCAGCCTTTGGCTCAGGTAGGAGTTTCTTTCCATGATCCGACTTCATGAAGATTGGGGGCATCATGTGACCTTGGAAGCTTTCCATGATATGAGTTGTGAGGTGGTCCATGCACAAACACTCCTGTGGGACAGTCGAGGCCTGCTGGATGGCTCAAGGATGTCCCATAAGGAACGATGCAAGAGCAGGGTTCAAAGGGTTCTAAGGATCTCTAAGGAGAGATGCCTGGAAACCAAAGCAATAGATCCGATAAGTGCCAATGGGCCTGTTCATTCCTTTTTACCTCTGGGGACTTCAGTCTACGGGTCTGAGTGCCGGTAGGTGCTCAGATGGGCCCAGATTACCCCTGTTTGTCCTGGGAAGCCACAAATATTGGGATGGCCTCAGGGACTTTGGAGGTTTATCCTATTAGGGTTGTGGCCATTGGAATGGGCACATACAATCCCTTGGAGAGGGCAAGCACAGTCGTCATGTTTGGCTCCAAGGGCCTGAGCCTGTAGGGTGTGTAGGCCAGGGCTGTTTGGACAGTTGTCTGAAAACACAAACTCGGCTTGTGTTTCGGGTCATAGGTATGGCAGGACTGATCTACAGACCATGAGGAGAACCCTTCGGGATATGAAAAAAGTGCGAGTGTGAGGCTCTTGCTTAAGTTTTTGTCTCTGGATATCGTGTCACTCATCGTAGTGAAATTTCCGGGTGACTTCTTGGGAAATGGACGAGTCTTATTCTCTGGGGGTGTGGCCCCGTCCAAAGAGTTTGGGTTTGGGGTCATTCTGTTGGATGGAAGAAGTCCGTTGTTCTGTTGTTGTTGATTTGTTTTGTTTTGTTTTTCAACCTCAGGTGTCCCACCAAATGAGGGATTCCAGAGTAGAGCCCTGGAGATGGGCGACTGGACAACGAGAAATCTGGTTAAAAATTGGTGCCTAGGGACAAGTCAAGCCCATTATGACATCTAATGGTCCAACGACTGAGAGGACGTACTAGAGGACAGGACTCACGCTGAGGGTCACAATGCGTGTTTTATGCCCTCGTCGCACTCAAGAATGGGCGGGGCGTCAGGGTGAATGCTGGTTTCTCCTACACTGAACGTTGGACTACATGCCAACCAAAAGGTTTCCTGCCATGGGTAAGGAAGAGTTCTGATTTCTGCATCACAGTCACCCCTGGGCAGTGAATGGAGATAAGGTCTAGGTTATGAAGCCTGAAAATTGAGGTAGGGAAAAGATGATGACCTAAGGCCATGGCGGGTCTGATGTGCTCAGTGTGCGGTCAGCTGTCTGGGTGTTGGTCACGAGGTCCGGGCTCACGTTGTCAGACAGTGCATTAGTGCCCAGGTTAGACTCTATATTTTGGGTGCATTCGAGTGCCTTGTAGGTTCTTATCTGAAGAACTCTTCGTGATATGAAGAATGAGCGAGTCGGAGGCACGGGCTCAGGCTTTTGTCTCTAGATTTTGTATCAGCGATGCCGTGGAATGTTGGGGAGGCCTCATGGGCCATGGACGGATCTTGCTCTCTGTGGATTTGGACGATCCCAATTGTTTTTTCGTCAATCTGTGGGATGGGAGGACTCCTTTCAGGTTTGAAACCTCAGGTGTCCCCCCCCAAAAGAGGAATTCCAAAGCAGAGCCCTGGGGAAGAGTGAAGACACAACCCGAACTCACGGTTAAAATTTGGGGCCTATGGGCATGGCAAGCCCAATATGCTGTCTCTACATCCAGCCACTGAGAGGCCTTACTTGAGGACTGGGCTCAGGCTGAGGGTCACAATGTGTGTTTGTGACCAATGTGGCCCGCAAGCATGGGCGGGGCCTCATGGGCCACACTGGTTTCAGGTGTAACACCATAAGAGGAATTCTGTGACCAATGTGTCCCCCACAAATATTGGGATACCCTAACCCTACTAATAGTATAAACCTTCAAAGTCCCTGAGGCCATACCAATATTTGTGGCTTCCCAGGACAAACAGGGGCAATCTGGGCCCATCTGAGCACCTACCGGCACTCAGACCAATAGACTGATGTCCCCAGAGGTAAAAATGAACGAACAGGCCCCTAGGAACCTATCGGATCTGTTGCTTTGGTTTCCAGGCATCTCTCCTCAGAGGCCTGGATTTCAATAACAGCATTGGCTGTTTCTTGACTCACCCATCAGAACAAATCTCATCTACACATAGGAAACTTGCACGATGGAGCTGTGTGAAAGCCTCTCTTTAGGAGAATCCTTCAGGGCCCCAGTGCCACTGCTTCATTCCAAGGTCCCCATAGACACAAAATCATATTAGGACACATGCACGGGAGAGTTCATTTCAACTGAGCCTCCTCGGTTGCTCCCCCAGATCCAGCAGATCTAACCTGTCTTGTTGCTTGGAGACAATTGGAATGCGAGGTGGGCTACCCAGCGATCCATCCTTATAACCCTGCTCGGAATCGTTGTCCTCGAGCCAACCAACAGGTCTCAATTGTCCTGCAGAAGAATCATTGCAGTTGGGAGCTTCTCACAACTCCCATCTTGGGAAAACCCCCATGGCCTCGTGATCCACCGCCCCTTCAAGAAGGGGCCATCAGGGACAGAATGTCCAACCTAAGCTATCGTCTGATCCTCGCCCTTACTTCAGATGCACGAGATCTCGATTCAGGTCTGTAGATTGTGCCTGCCATACCCTCACGCAGAATCCTAGGCCTAGCATGGGTTCTCAGACTTCCGTCCTCAGACTACTTGCCCACAAGCCCTCCAGTTCGGCAATCCAGAACTACAATGCAGCACTCTTCCTGCCCTCCAGAAGAAAAACATTGGCCTCTGGGGCTACCCTGAAACCCCCTATGAGGATCAACCTGCACGGCATACGGCTGTACCACAAATATATAGGCTGACCGGGGCACTAATGCGCTTTCTGACACAGCCTGACACTGGACCTCCTGGCCGCACCCAGACGGCTTGCCAAACACTGAGCACATCGGACCCGCCATGGCCTTAGATCGTCATCTCTTCTCAAACTCGGTTTTCAGGCTCAGAACCTAGACCTTATCTCCAATCACTGCCCGGGTTTAAAAATGATGCAGAAATCAGAACTATTTCCCCATGGCAAGAAACCTTGTGGTTGTCATGTTGTCCAAGTTTCAGTGTAGTTGAAACCACCGAGGCCCATGTGGCCCCGCCAATGCGTGCGGGCCACATTGGTCATAAACACACATTGTGACCCTCAGCATGAGCCCAGTCATCAGGTAAGGCCTCTCAGTGGCTGGATGGAGAGACAGCATATTGGGCTTGCCATGCCCCTAGGCCCCAAATTTTAACCATAGTTCGGGTTGTCCCTTCACTCTTCACCAGGGCTCTGCTTTGGAATTCCTCTTTTGGTGGCACACCTGAGGTAACAAACCTGAAAGGAGTCCTCCCATCCCACAGATTGTGTAAAAAACAATTGGGATTGTGCCAAGTCAACAGATAGTAAGATTCGTCCATGGCCCATGAGGCCTCCCCAACATTCCACGGCCATTGCTGATACAAAATCCAGAGACAAAAGCCTGAGCACGCGCCTCAGACTCGTACATTCTTCATATCCTGAAGAGTTCTTCAGATAAGAACCTACACAGCAGTCGAATGCAACCAAAATATATAGTCTAACCTGGATACCAATGCACTCTCTGACAACCTGAGGCCGGACCTCGTGACCAACACCCAGACAGCGGACCGCACATTGAGGACATCAGACCCGCCATGGCCTTAGGTCATCATCTCTTCCCTACCTCAGTTTTCAGGCTTCAAAATCTAGACCTTATCTCCAATCACTGCCCAGGGGTGACTGTGATGCAGAAATCAGAACTCTTCCTTACCCATGGCAAGAAACCTTGTGGTTGGCATTTTGTCCAACGTTCAGAGAAGGAGAAACCAGCATTCACCCTGAGGCCCGCCCATTCTTGAGTGCAACGAGGGCAGAAACACGCATTGTGACCCTCAGCGTGGGTCCTGTCCTCTAGTACGTCCTCTCAGTGGCTGGAACATTAGATGTCATAATGGGCTTGACATGTCCCTAGGCCACAATTTTTAACCAGATTTCTGGTTGTCCAGTCGCCCCTCCCCAGGGCTCTACTCTGGAATCCCTCATTTGGTGGGACACCTGAGGTAGAAAAACAAACAAAACAAATCAACAACAACAGAGCAGCGGACTTCTTCCATCCCACAGAATGACCCCAAACTCTTGGACGGGGACAAACACCCAGAGAGTAAGACTCGTCCATTTCCCATGAAGTCACCCGGAAATTTCACGACCATGAGTGACACGATATCCAGAGACAAAAACTTGAGCATGAGCCTCATACTCGCCATTTTTTCATATCCCGAAGTGTTCTCCTCATGGTCTGTAGATCAGTCCTACCATACCTATGACACGAAACATAAGCCGAGTTTGTGTTTTCAGACAACTGTCCAAAGAGCCCTGGCCTACACACTCTACAGGCTCAGGCCCCTGGAGCCAAACCTGACGACTGTGCTTGCCATCTCCAAGGGAATTGTGTGTGCCCATTCCAATTGGCACAACACTACTAATAGGATAAACCTCCAAAGTCCCTGAGGCCATCTCAATATTTGTGGCTACCCAGGAAAAACAGGGGCAATCTGGGCCCAACTGAGCACCTACCGGCACGCAGACCCGTAGACTGATGTGCCCAGAGGTAAAAAGGAACGAACTGGCACCTAGGCACTTATCGGATCCATTGCTTTGGCTTCCAGGCATCTCTCCTCAGAGGCCTGGATTTCAATAACAGCATATGGCTGTTTCTTGACTCACCCATCAGAACAAATCTCATCTACACATGGGGAACTTGCACGATGGAGCTGTATGAAAGCCTCTCTTTAGGAGAACCCTTCAGGGCCCCAGTGCCACCGCTTCTTTCCAAGGTCTCCATAGACACAAAATCATATTAGGACACATCCACGGGAGAGTCCATTTCAACTGAGCCCCCTCGGTTGCTCCCCCAGATCCAGCAGATCTAACCTGTCTTGTTGCTTGGAGACAATTCGAATGCGAGGTGGGCTACCCAGCCATCCATCCTTAGAATCCTGCTCGGAATCGTTGTCCTGGAGCCAACCAACATGTCTCAATTGTCCTGCAGAAGAATCTCTGCAGTTGGGAGCTTCTCACAATCCCATCGTGGGAAAACCCCCATGGCCTCGTGATCCACCCCCCCTTCAAGAAGGGGCCATCAGGGACAGAATGTCCAACCTGAGCGATCGTCTGATCCTCGCCCTTACTTCAGATGCACGAGATCTCGATTCAGGTAGGTAGATTTTGCCTGCCATATCCTCACCCAGTAACCTAGGCCTAGCTTGGGTTCTCAGACTTCCGTCCTCAGACTACTGGCCCACAAGCCCTCCAGTTTGGCAATCCAGAACTACAATGCAGCACTCTGCCTGCGCTCCAGAAGAAAAAAACATTGCCCTCTGGAGCTACCCAGGAACCCCAAATAAGGATCAACGGGGCACGCCATTCGGCTGTACCCCATATATATAGGCTGACCAGGGCACTAATGCCATTTCTGACATAGCTTGATCCTGGACCTCATGGCCCCATCCAGACAGCTGGCCGCACACTGCGCCCATCGAACCCGTCATGGCCTTAGGTCGTCATCTCTTGTCAACCTCGGTTTTTAGGCTTCAGAGAAACCTAGACCTTATCTCCAATCACGACCCGGGTTTGAAAATGATGCAGAAATCAGAACTCTTTACGATGGCAAGAAACCTTGTGGTAGGCTTGTTGTATAATGTTCAGTGTAGTGGATACCAGTGTGTCCAATGAGGCCCTGCCATTGCTCGCGGGCCACATAGGTGGCAAACAAACATTGTGACGCTCAGCCTTAGCCCAGTCCTCAGGTAAGGCCTGTCAGTGGCTGGATGAAGAGACAGCATATTGGGCTTGCCATGCCCCTAGACCCCAATTTTTAACAACAACAGTTCGGGTTGTCCCTTCACTCTTCCCCAGGGCTCTGCTTTGGAACTCCTCTTTTGGTGGGACACCTGAGGTAACAACCCTGAAAGGAGTACTCCATCCAACAGATTGACGAAAAACAATTGGGATTGGGCCAAATCCACAGAGAGCAAGATTCGTCCATGGCCCATGAGGCCTCCTCAACATTCCACGGCCATCGCTGAATCAAAATCCAGAGACAAAAGCCTGAGCAAGCGCCTCAGACTCGTACTATCTTCATATCCTGAAGATGTCTTCTCATGGTTTGTAGATCGGGCCTGCCATACCTACGTCCCCAAACATAAGCTGAGTTTGTGTTTTGAGACTTCTGTCCTCAAAGTCCTGGTCCACACACCATCCAGGCTGGGGACCCTGGAGCCACACATTAGGACTGTGCCTACCCAATCCATGGGAATTCTGCCCATTCCATTGTCCAAAATCGTACATATTAGGAGAACCCTCCAAAGTCTCTGAGGCCATCCCAATAGTATAGGTCGCCCGGGACAAAAAAGGTCAGTCTGTCGCCAGCTGAGCATCTACCTCCACTCATACCCTAGATGGATGTCCCCAGAGAAGAAGATTGAACCAGACAGGACCCTAGGCCAAAATCGGATCCATTGCTTAGGTTTAAGGCATATCTCCTCAAAAATCCTGGATTCCAATACCAGCCTTGGGGTTTTCCTGAGGCACCCATCAGAACAAACCTCGTCTCCACAAGGAAACTTGTGCATGGGAGCTATGTCAAAAGCTTAGGAGAATACATCAGGGTCCCGGTGCCACCGCCCCATTCCAAGGCCCTCATGGACACAAACACACATTAGAACCATCCTCAGGAAAGTCCATTTCAACTCAGCCACCCCGGTTGCTCCCGCAGAGCCATCAGATCTAAACTGTCTTGTCGCTAGGAGACAATTGGAAAGCGAGGCGGGCTTCCCAGGCATCCATCCTCGAACGTTGGTCTGGACTCATCCATATGGGATGTCCTGGAGCTGTCCAACAGGTCTCAATTGTCCCGCAGAAGGAATCCTTGGAGGGGGCATCCCACAACTCCCAACGTGGGAAAACCTCCACGGCCTCGAGATTCGTCTCCCTTTATGAAGGGGCCGTCATGAACAGAAAATCCAAGCTGAGCCAACGTCTGGTCCTCGCTCTGACTTCAGATGCATGAGATATTGCTTCAGATCTTCAGGGGGTACATGCCGTGCCCTCGCCCTGAAACCCAAGTCTAGCTGTCCCTAGGACCCAATTTTATCCAGATTTTTGGTTGTCCAATCGCCCCTCCCCAGGGCTCTACTCTGGAATCCCTCATTTGGTGGGACCCCTGAGTTTGAAAAACAAAACAAAACAACAACAACAACAACAAAAAAAACCGACTTCTTCCATCCCACAGAATGACCCCAAACTCTTTGGATTGGGCCAAAAACCCCCAGGGAGTAAGACTCGTCCATTTCCCATGAAGTCACCCGGAAATTTCATGACCATGAATGGCATGATATCCAGAGATAAATACTTGAGCAAGAGCCTCACACTCGCCCTTTTTTCATATCCTGAAGAGTTCTACTCATGGACTGGGGATCAGTCCTGCCATACCTATGACCCGAAACACAAGCCGAGTTTCTGTTTTCAGACAACTGTCCAAACAGCCCTGGCCTACACACCCTACAGGCTCAGGCCCCTGGAGCCAAACCTGACGACTGTGCTTGCCCTCTCCAAGGGAATTGTGTGTGCCCATTCCAATGGCCACAACCCTATTAATAGGATATACCTCCAAAGTCCCTGAGGCCATCTCAATATTTGTGGCTACCCAGGAAAAACAGGGGCAATCTGGGCCCATCTGAGCACCTACCGGCACTCAGACCCGTAGACTGATGTGCCCAGAGGTAAAAAGGAACGAACTGGCACCTAGGCACTTATCGGATCCATTGCTTTGGCTTCCAGGCATCTCTCCTCAGAGGCCTGGATTTCAATAACAGCATATGGCTGTTTCTTGACTCACCCATCAGAACAAATCTCATCTACACATGGGGAACTTGCACGATGGAGCTGTATGAAATCCTCTCTTTAGGAGAACCCTTCAGGGCTCCAGTGCCACCACTACATTCCAAGGTCTCCATAGACACAAAATCATATTAGGACACATCCACGGGAGAGTCCATTTCAACTCAGCCTTCTCGGTTGCTCCCCCAGATCCAACAGATCTAACCTGTCATGTTGCTTGGAGACAATTGGAATGCGAGGTGTGCTACCCAGCCATCCATCCTTAGAACCCTGCTCGGAATCGTTGTCCCGGAGCCTACCAACAGGTCTCAATTGTCCTGCAGAAGAATCTCTGCAGTTGGGAGCTTCTCACAACTCCCATCGTGGGAAAACCCCCATGGCCTCGTGATCCACCCCCCCTTCAAGAAGGGGCCATCAGGGACAGAATGTCCAACCTGAGCGATCGTCTGATCCTCGCCCTTACTTCAGATGCACGAGATCTCGATTCAGGTCTGTAGATTGTGCCTGCCATATCCTCACCCAGTAACCTAGGCCTAGCTTGGCTTCTCAGACATCCGTCCTCAGACTACTGGCCCACAAGCCCTCCAGTTTGGCAATCCAGAACTACATGAAGCACTCTGCCTGCCCTCCAGAAGAAAAACATTGCCCTCTGGAGCTACCCAGGAACCCCAAATAAGGATCAACGGGGCACGCCATTCGGCTGTACCCCATATATATAGGCTGAACAGGGCACTAATGCCATTTCTGACATAGCTTGATCCTGGACCTCCTGGCCCCATCCAGACAGCTGGCCGCACACTGAGCCCATCGGACCCGTCATGGCCTTAGGTCGTCATCTCTTGTCAACCTCGGTTTTTAGGCTTCAGAACCTAGACCTTATCTCCAATCACGACCCGGGTTTGAAAATGATGCAGAAATCAGAACTCTTTCCCGATGGCAAGAAACCTTGTGGTAGGCTTGTTGTATAATGTTCAGTGTAGTGGATACCAGTGTGTCCAATGAGGCCCCGCCATTGTTCGCGGGCCACATAGGTGGCAAACACACATTGTGACCCTCAGCCTTAGCCCAGTCCTCCGGTAAGGCCTGTCAGTGGCTGGATGAAGAGACAGCATATTGGGCTTGCCATGCCCCTAGACCCCAATTTTTAACAACAGTTCGGGTTGTCCCTTCACTCTTCCCCAGGGCTCTGCTTTGGAACTCCTCTTTTGGTGGGACACCTGAGGTAACAACCCTGAAAGGAGTACTCCATCCAACAGATTGACGAAAAACAATTGGGATTGGGCCAAATCCACAGAGAGCAAGATTCGTCCATGGCCCATGAGGCCTCCTCAACATTCCACGGCCATCGCTGAAACAAAATCCAGAGACAAAAGCCTGAGCAAGCGCCTCAGACTCCCACTATCTTCATATCCTGAAGATGTCTTCTCATGGTTTGTAGATCGGGCCTGCCATACCTACGTCCCCAAACATAAGCTGAGTTTGTGTTTTGAGACTTCTGTCCTCAAAGTCCTGGGCCACACACCATCCAGGCTGGGGAACCTGGAGCCACACATTAGGACTGTGCCTACCCAATCCATGGGAATTCTGCCCATTCCATTGTCCAAAATCGTACAAATTAGGAGAACCCTCCAAAGTCTCTGAGGCCATCCCAATAGTATAGGTCGCCCGGGACAAAAAAGGTCAGTCTGTCGCCAGCTGAGCATCTACCTCCACTCATACCCTAGATGGATGTCCCCAGAGAAGAAGATTGAACCAGACAGGACCCTAGGCCAAAATCGGATCCATTGCTTAGGTTTAAAGGCATGTCTCCTCAAAATCCTGGATTCCAATACCAGCCTTGGGGTTTTCCTGAGGCACCCATCAAAACAAACCTCGTCTCCACAAGGAAACTTGTGCATGGGAGCTATGTCAAAAGCTTAGGAGAATACATCAGGGTCCCGGTGCCACCGCCCCATTCCAAGGCCCTCATGAACACAAAACACACATTAGAAACCATCCTCAGGAAAGTCCATTTCAACTCAGCCACCCCGGTTGCTCCCGCAGAGCCATCAGATCTAAACTGTCTTGTCGCTAGGAGACAATTGGAAAGCGAGGCGGGCTTCCCAGGCATCCATCCTCGAAACGTTGGTCTGGACTCATCCATATGGGATGTCCTGGAGCTGTCCAACAGGTCTCAATTGTCCCGCAGAAGGAATCCTTGGAGGGGGCATCCCACAACTCCCAACGTGGGAAAACCTCCACGGCCTCGAGATTCATCTCCCTTTATGAAGGGGCCGTCATGAACAGAAAATCCAAGCTGAGCCAACGTCTGGTCCTCGCTCTGACTTCAGATGCATGAGATATTGCTTCAGATCTTCAGGGGGTACATGCCGTGCCCTCGCCCTGAAACCCAAGTCTAGCTGTCCCTAGCACCCAATTTTAACCAGATTTCTGGTTGTCCAATCGCCCCTCCCCAGGGCTCTACTCTGGAATCCCTCATTTGGTGGGACCCCTGAGTTTGAAAAACAAAACAAAACAACAACAACAACAACAAAAAACCGACTTCTTCCATCCCACAGAATGACCCCAAACTCTTTGGATTGGGCAAAAACCCCAGGGAGTAAGACTCGTCCATTTCCCATGAAGTCACCCGGAAATTTCATGACCATGAATGGCATGATATCCAGAGATAAATACTTGAGCAAGAGCCTCACACTCGCCCTTTTTTCATATCCTGAAGAGTTCTACTCATGGACTGGGGATCAGTCCTGCCATACCTATGACCCGAAACATAAGCCGAGTTTCTGTTTTCAGACAACTGTCCAAACAGCCCTGGCCTACACACCCTACAGGCTCAGGCCCCTGGAGCCAAACCTGACGACTGTGCTTGCCCTCTCCAAGGGAATTGTGTGTGCCCATTCCAATGGCCACAACCCTATTAATAGGATAAACCTCCAAAGTCCCTGAGGCCATCTCAATATTTGTGGCTACCCAGGAAAAAACAGGGGCAATCTGGGCCCATCTGAGCACCTACCGGCACTCAGACCCGTAGACTGATGTGCCCAGAGGTAAAAAGGAACGAACTGGCACCTAGGCACTTATCGGATCCATTGCTTTGGCTTCCAGGCATCTCTCCTCAGAGGCCTGGATTTCAATAACAGCATATGGCTGTTTCTTGACTCACCCATCAGAACAAATCTCATCTACACATGGGGAACTTGCACGATGGAGCTGTATGAAAGCCTCTCTTTAGGAGAACCCTTCAGGGCCCCAGTGCCACCGCTTCTTTCCAAGGTCTCCATAGACACAAAATCATATTAGGACACATCCACGGGAGAGTCCATTTCAACTGAGCCCCCTCGGTTGCTCCCCCAGATCCAGCAGATCTAACCTGTCTTGTTGCTTGGAGACAATTCGAATGCGAGGTGGGCTACCCAGCCATCCATCCTTAGAATCCTGCTCGGAATCGTTGTCCTGGAGCCAACCAACATGTCTCAATTGTCCTGCAGAAGAATCTCTGCAGTTGGGAGCTTCTCACAATCCCATCGTGGGAAAACCCCCATGGCCTCGTGATCCACCCCCCCTTCAAGAAGGGGCCATCAGGGACAGAATGTCCAACCTGAGCGATCGTCTGATCCTCGCCCTTACTTCAGATGCACGAGATCTCGATTCAGGTAGGTAGATTGTGCCTGCCATATCCTCACCCAGTAACCTAGGCCTAGCTTGGGTTCTCAGACTTCCGTCCTCAGACTACTGGCCCACAAGCCCTCCAGTTTGGCAATCCAGAACTACAATGCAGCACTCTGCCTGCGCTCCAGAAGAAAAACATTGCCCTCTGGAGCTACCCAGGAACCCCAAATAAGGATCAACGGGGCACGCCATTCGGCTGTACCCCATATATATAGGCTGACCAGGGCACTAATGCCATTTCTGACATAGCTTGATCCTGGACCTCATGGCCCCATCCAGACAGCTGGCCGCACACTGCGCCCATCGAACCCGTCATGGCCTTAGGTCGTCATCTCTTGTCAACCTCGGTTTTTAGGCTTCAGAACCTAGACCTTATCTCCAATCACGACCCGGGTTTGAAAATGATGCAGAAATCAGAACTCTTTACGATGGCAAGAAACCTTGTGGTAGGCTTGTTGTATAATGTTCAGTGTAGTGGATACCAGTGTGTCCAATGAGGCCCTGCCATTGCTCGCGGGCCACATAGGTGGCAAACAAACATTGTGACGCTCAGCCTTAGCCCAGTCCTCAGGTAAGGCCTGTCAGTGGCTGGATGAAGAGACAGCATATTGGGCTTGCCATGCCCCTAGACCCCAATTTTTAACAACAGTTCGGGTTGTCCCTTCACTCTTCCCCAGGGCTCTGCTTTGGAACTCCTCTTTTGGTGGGACACCTGAGGTAACAACCCTGAAAGGAGTACTCCATCCAACAGATTGACGAAAAACAATTGGGATTGGGCCAAATCCACAGAGAGCAAGATTCGTCCATGGCCCATGAGGCCTCCTCAACATTCCACGGCCATCGCTGAATCAAAATCCAGAGACAAAAGCCTGAGCAAGCGCCTCAGACTCGTACTATCTTCATATCCTGAAGATGTCTTCTCATGGTTTGTAGATCGGGGCCTGCCATACCTACGTCCCCAAACATAAGCTGAGTTTGTGTTTTGAGACTTCTGTCCTCAAAGTCCTGGTCCACACACCATCCAGGCTGGGGACCCTGGAGCCACACATTAGGACTGTGCCTACCCAATCCATGGGAATTCTGCCCATTCCATTGTCCAAAATCGTACATATTAGGAGAACCCTCCAAAGTCTCTGAGGCCATCCCAATAGTATAGGTCGCCCGGGACAAAAAAGGTCAGTCTGTCGCCAGCTGAGCATCTACCTCCACTCATACCCTAGATGGATGTCCCCAGAGAAGAAGATTGAACCAGACAGGACCCTAGGCCAAAAATCGGATCCATTGCTTAGGTTTAAAGGCATATCTCCTCAAAATCCTGGATTCCAATACCAGCCTTGGGGTTTTCCTGAGGCACCCATCAGAACAAAACCTCGTCTCCACAAGGAAACTTGTGCATGGGAGCTATGTCAAAAGCTTAGGAGAATACATCAGGGTCCCGGTGCCACCGCCCCATTCCAAGGCCCTCATGGACACAAACACACATTAGAACCATCCTCAGGAAAGTCCATTTCAACTCAGCCACCCCGGTTGCTCCCGCAGAGCCATCAGATCTAAACTGTCTTGTCGCTAGGAGACAATTGGAAAGCGAGGCGGGCTTCCCAGGCATCCATCCTCGAACGTTGGTCTGGACTCATCCATATGGGATGTCCTGGAGCTGTCCAACAGGTCTCAATTGTCCCGCAGAAGGAATCCTTGGAGGGGGCATCCCACAACTCCCAACGTGGGAAACCTCCACACGGCCTCGAGATTCGTCTCCCTTTATGAAGGGGCCGTCATGAACAGAAAATCCAAGCTGAGCCAACGTCTGGTCCTCGCTCTGACTTCAGATGCATGAGATATTGCTTCAGATCTTCAGGGGGTACATGCCGTGCCCTCGCCCTGAAACCCAAGTCTAGCTGTCCCTAGGACCCAATTTTATCCAGATTTTTGGTTGTCCAATCGCCCCTCCCCAGGGCTCTACTCTGGAATCCCTCATTTGGTGGGACCCCTGAGTTTGAAAAAACAAACAAAACAACAACAACAACAAACAAAAAAAAACCGACTTCTTCCATCCCACAGAATGACCCCAAACTCTTTGGATTGGGCCAAACCCCCAGGGAGTAAGACTCGTCCATTTCCCATGAAGTCACCCGGAAATTTCATGACCATGAATGGCATGATATCCAGAGATAAATACTTGAGCAAGAGCCTCACACTCGCCCTTTTTTCATATCCTGAAGAGTTCTACTCATGGACTGGGGATCAGTCCTGCCATACCTATGACCCGAAACACAAGCCGAGTTTCTGTTTTCAGACAACTGTCCAAACAGCCCTGGCCTACACACCCTACAGGCTCAGGCCCCTGGAGCCAAACCTGACGACTGTGCTTGCCCTCTCCAAGGGAATTGTGTGTGCCCATTCCAATGGCCACAACCCTATTAATAGGATATACCTCCAAAGTCCCTGAGGCCATCTCAATATTTGTGGCTACCCAGGAAAAACAGGGGCAATCTGGGCCCATCTGAGCACCTACCGGCACTCAGACCCGTAGACTGATGTGCCCAGAGGTAAAAAGGAACGAACTGGCACCTAGGCACTTATCGGATCCATTGCTTTGGCTTCCAGGCATCTCTCCTCAGAGGCCTGGATTTCAATAACAGCATATGGCTGTTTCTTGACTCACCCATCAGAACAAATCTCATCTACACATGGGGAACTTGCACGATGGAGCTGTATGAAATCCTCTCTTTAGGAGAACCCTTCAGGGCTCCAGTGCCACCACTACATTCCAAGGTCTCCATAGACACAAAATCATATTAGGACACATCCACGGGAGAGTCCATTTCAACTCAGCCTTCTCGGTTGCTCCCCCAGATCCAACAGATCTAACCTGTCATGTTGCTTGGAGACAATTGGAATGCGAGGTGTGCTACCCAGCCATCCATCCTTAGAACCCTGCTCGGAATCGTTGTCCCGGAGCCTACCAACAGGTCTCAATTGTCCTGCAGAAGAATCTCTGCAGTTGGGAGCTTCTCACAACTCCCATCGTGGGAAAACCCCCATGGCCTCGTGATCCACCCCCCCTTCAAGAAGGGGCCATCAGGGACAGAATGTCCAACCTGAGCGATCGTCTGATCCTCGCCCTTACTTCAGATGCACGAGATCTCGATTCAGGTCTGTAGATTGTGCCTGCCATATCCTCACCCAGTAACCTAGGCCTAGCTTGGCTTCTCAGACATCCGTCCTCAGACTACTGGCCCACAAGCCCTCCAGTTTGGCAATCCAGAACTACATGAAGCACTCTGCCTGCCCTCCAGAAGAAAAAACATTGCCCTCTGGAGCTACCCAGGAACCCCAAATAAGGATCAACGGGGCACGCCATTCGGCTGTACCCCATATATATATAGGCTGAACAGGGCACTAATGCCATTTCTGACATAGCTTGATCCTGGACCTCCTGGCCCCATCCAGACAGCTGGCCGCACACTGAGCCCATCGGACCCGTCATGGCCTTAGGTCGTCATCTCTTGTCAACCTCGGTTTTTAGGCTTCAGAACCTAGACCTTATCTCCAATCACGACCCGGGTTTGAAAATGATGCAGAAATCAGAACTCTTTCCCGATGGCAAGAAACCTTGTGGTAGGCTTGTTGTATAATGTTCAGTGTAGTGGATACCAGTGTGTCCAATGAGGCCCCGCCATTGTTCGCGGGCCACATAGGTGGCAAACACACATTGTGACCCTCAGCCTTAGCCCAGTCCTCAGGTAAGGCCTGTCAGTGGCTGGATGAAGAGACAGCATATTGGGCTTGCCATGCCCCTAGACCCCCAATTTTTAACAACAGTTCGGGTTGTCCCTTCACTCTTCCCCAGGGCTCTGCTTTGGAACTCCTCTTTTGGTGGGACACCTGAGGTAACAACCCTGAAAGGAGTACTCCATCCAACAGATTGACGAAAAACAATTGGGATTGGGCCAAATCCACAGAGAGCAAGATTCGTCCATGGCCCATGAGGCCTCCTCAACATTCCACGGCCATCGCTGAATCAAAATCCAGAGACAAAAAGCCTGAGCAAGCGCCTCAGACTCCCACTATCTTCATATCCTGAAGATGTCTTCTCATGGTTTGTAGATCGGGCCTGCCATACCTACGTCCCCAAACATAAGCTGAGTTTGTGTTTTGAGACTTCTGTCCTCAAAGTCCTGGGCCACACACCATCCAGGCTGGGGACCCTGGAGCCACACATTAGGACTGTGCCTACCCAATCCATGGGAATTCTGCCCATTCCATTGTCCAAAATCGTACAAATTAGGAGAACCCTCCAAAGTCTCTGAGGCCATCCCAATAGTATAGGTCGCCCGGGACAAAAAAGGTCAGTCTGTCGCCAGCTGAGCATCTACCTCCACTCATACCCTAGATGGATGTCCCCAGAGAAGAAGATTGAACCAGACAGGACCCTAGGCCAAAATCGGATCCATTGCTTAGGTTTAAAGGCATGTCTCCTCAAAATCCTGGATTCCAATACCAGCCTTGGGGTTTTCCTGAGGCACCCCATCAAAACAAACCTCGTCTCCACAAGGAAACTTGTGCATGGGAGCTATGTCAAAAGCTTAGGAGAATACATCAGGGTCCCGGTGCCACCGCCCCATTCCAAGGCCCTCATGAACACAAACACACATTAGAACCATCCTCAGGAAAGTCCATTTCAACTCAGCCACCCCGGTTGCTCCCGCAGAGCCATCAGATCTAAACTGTCTTGTCGCTAGGAGACAATTGGAAAGCGAGGCGGGCTTCCCAGGCATCCATCCTCGAACGTTGGTCTGGACTCATCCATATGGGATGTCCTGGAGCTGTCCAACAGGTCTCAATTGTCCCGCAGAAGGAATCCTTGGAGGGGGCATCCCACAACTCCCAACGTGGGAAAACCTCCACGGCCTCGAGATTCATCTCCCTTTATGAAGGGGCCGTCATGAACAGAAAATCCAAGCTGAGCCAACGTCTGGTCCTCGCTCTGACTTCAGATGCATGAGATATTGCTTCAGATCTTCAGGGGGTACATGCCGTGCCCTCGCCCTGAAACCCAAGTCTAGCTGTCCCTAGCACCCAATTTTAACCAGATTTCTGGTTGTCCAATCGCCCCTCCCCAGGGCTCTACTCTGGAATCCCTCATTTGGTGGGACCCCTGAGTTTGAAAAACAAAACAAAACAACAACAACAACAAAAAAAAACCGACTTCTTCCATCCCACAGAATGACCCCAAACTCTTTGGATTGGGCCAAACCCCCAGGGAGTAAGACTCGTCCATTTCCCATGAAGTCACCCGGAAATTTCATGACCATGAATGGCATGATATCCAGAGATAAATACTTGAGCAAGAGCCTCACACTCGCCCTTTTTTCATATCCTGAAGAGTTCTACTCATGGACTGGGGATCAGTCCTGCCATACCTATGACCCGAAACATAAGCCGAGTTTCTGTTTTCAGACAACTGTCCAAACAGCCCTGGCCTACACACCCTACAGGCTCAGGCCCCTGGAGCCAAACCTGACGACTGTGCTTGCCCTCTCCAAGGGAATTGTGTGTGCCCATTCCAATGGCCACAACCCTATTAATAGGATAAACCTCCAAAGTCCCTGAGGCCATCTCAATATTTGTGGCTACCCAGGAAAAACAGGGGCAATCTGGGCCCATCTGAGCACCTACCGGCACTCAGACCCGTAGACTGATGTGCCCAGAGGTAAAAAGGAACGAACTGGCACCTAGGCACTTATCGGATCCATTGCTTTGGCTTCCAGGCATCTCTCCTCAGAGGCCTGGATTTCAATAACAGCATATGGCTGTTTCTTGACTCACCCATCAGAACAAATCTCATCTACACATGGGGAACTTGCACGATGGAGCTGTATGAAATCCTCTCTTTAGGAGAACCCTTCAGGGCTCCAGTGCCACCACTTCATTCCAAGGTCTCCATAGACACAAAATCATATTAGGACACATCCACGGGAGAGTCCATTTCAACTCAGCCTTCTCGGTTGCTCCCCCAGATCCAACAGATCTAACCTGTCATGTTGCTTGGAGACAATTGGAATGCGAGGTGTGCTACCCAGCCATCCATCCTTAGAACCCTGCTCGGAATCGTTGTCCCGGAGCCTACCAACAGGTCTCAATTGTCCTGCAGAAGAATCTCTGCAGTTGGGAGCTTCTCACAACTCCCATCGTGGGAAAACCCCCATGGCCTCGTGATCCACCCCCCCTTCAAGAAGGGGCCATCAGGGACAGAATGTCCAACCTGAGCGATCGTCTGATCCTCGCCCTTACTTCAGATGCACGAGATCTCGATTCAGGTCTGTAGATTGTGCCTGCCATATCCTCACCCAGTAACCTAGGCCTAGCTTGGCTTCTCAGACATCCGTCCTCAGACTACTGGCCCACAAGCCCTCCAGTTTGGCAATCCAGAACTACATGAAGCACTCTGCCTGCCCTCCAGAAGAAAAACATTGCCCTCTGGAGCTACCCAGGAACCCCAAATAAGGATCAACGGGGCACGCCATTCGGCTGTACCCCATATATATAGGCTGACCAGGGCACTAATGCCATTTCTGACATAGCTTGATCCTGGACCTCCTGGCCCCATCCAGACAGCTGGCCGCACACTGAGCCCATCGGACCCGTCATGGCCTTAGGTCGTCATCTCTTGTCAACCTCGGTTTTTAGGCTTCAGAACCTAGACCTTATCTCCAATCACGTCCCGGGTTTGAAAATGATGCAGAAATCAGAACTCTTTCCCGATGGCAAGAAACCTTGTGGTAGGCTTGTTGTATAATGTTCAGTGTAGTGGATACCAGTGTGTCCAATGAGGCCCCGCCATTGTTCGCGGGCCACATAGGTGGCAAACACACATTGTGACCCTCAGCCTTAGCCCAGTCCTCCGGTAAGGCCTGTCAGTGGCTGGATGAAGAGACAGCATATTGGGCTTGCCATGCCCCTAGACCCCAATTTTTAACAACAGTTCGGGTTGTCCCTTCACTCTTCCCCCCAGGGCTCTGCTTTGGAACTCCTCTTTTGGTGGGACACCTGAGGTAACAACCCTGAAAGGAGTACTCCATCCAACAGATTGACGAAAAAACAATTGGGATTGGGCCAAATCCACAGAGAGCAAGATTCGTCCATGGCCCATGAGGCCTCCTCAACATTCCACGGCCATCGCTGAAACAAAATCCAGAGACAAAAGCCTGAGCAAGCGCCTCAGACTCGCACTATCTTCATATCCTGAAGATGTCTTCTCATGGTTTGTAGATCGGGCCTGCCATACCTACGTCCCCAAACATAAGCTGAGTTTGTGTTTTGAGACTTCTGTCCTCAAAGTCCTGGGCCACACACCATCCAGGCTGGGGACCCTGGAGCCACACATTAGGACTGTGCCTACCCAATCCATGGGAATTCTGCCCATTCCATTGTCCAAAATCGTACAAATTAGGAGAACCCTCCAAAGTCTCTGAGGCCATCCCAATAGTATAGGTCGCCCGGGACAAAAAGGTCAGTCTGTCGCCAGCTGAGCATCTACCTCCACTCATACCCTAGATGGATGTCCCCAGAGAAGAAGATTGAACCAGACAGGACCCTAGGCCAAAATCGGATCCATTGCTTAGGTTTAAAGGCATGTCTCCTCAAAATCCTGGATTCCAATACCAGCCTTGGGGTTTTCCTGAGGCACCCATCAAAACAAACCTCGTCTCCACAAGGAAACTTGTGCATGGGAGCTATGTCAAAAGCTTAGGAGAATACATCAGGGTCCCGGTGCCACCGCCCCATTCCAAGGCCCTCATGGACACAAAACACACATTAGAACCATCCTCAGGAAAGTCCATTTCAACTCAGCCACCCCGGTTGCTCCGGCAGAGCCATCAGATCTAAACTGTCTTGTCGCTAGGAGACAATTGGAATGCGAGGCGGGCTTCCCAGGCATCCATCCTCGAACGTTGGTCTGGACTCATCCATATGGGATGTCCTGGAGCTGTCCAACAGGTCTCAATTGTCCCGCAGAAGGAATCCTTGGAGGGGGCATCCCACAACTCCCAACGTGGGAAAACCTCCACGGCCTCGAGATTCGTCTCCCTTTATGAAGGGGCCGTCATGAACAGAAAATCCAAGCTGAGCCAACGTCTGGTCCTCGCTCTGACTTCAGATGCATGAGATATTGCTTCAGATCTTCAGGGGGTACATGCCGTGCCCCTGCCCTGAAACCCAAGTCTAGCTGTCCCTAGGACCCAATTTTAACCAGATTTCTGGTTGTCCAATCGCCCCTCCCCAGGGCTCTACTCTGGAATCCCTCATTCGGTGGGACCCCTGAGTTTGAAAAAAAAAAAACAACAACAACAACAACAACAAAAAAAACCGAATTCTTCCGTCCCACAGAATGACCCCAAACTCTTTGGATTGGGCCAAACCCCCAGGGAGTAAGACTCGTCCATTTCCCATGAAGTCACCCGGAAATTTCATGAACATGAATGGCATGATATCCAGAGATAAATACTTGAGCAAGAGCCTCACACTCGCCCTTTTTTCATATCCTGAATAGTTCTACTCATGGACTGGGGATCAGTCCTGCCATACCTATGACCCGAAACATAAGCCGAGTTTCTGTTTTCAGACAACTGTCCAAACAACCCTGGCCTACAGACCCTATAGGCTCAGGCCCCTGGAGCCAAACCTGACTACTGTTTTAGCCCTTTCCAAGGAAATTGTATGTGCCCATTCCAAGGCCACAACCCTACTAATAGGATAAACCTCCAAGTCCCTGAGGCCATCGCAATATTTGTGGCTTTCCAGGACAAACAGGGGCAATCTGGGCCCATCTGAGCACCTACCTGCACTCAGACCAGTAGACTGATGTCGCCAGAGGTAAAAAGGAAGGAACGTGTCCCTAGGCACATATCGGATCCATTGATTTGGTTTCCAGGCATCTCTCCTCAGAGGCCTGGATTTCAATAACAGCATATGGCTGTTTCTTGACTCACCCATCAGAACAAATCTCATCTACACATGGGAAACTTGCACGATGGAGCTGTGTGAAAGCCTCTCTTAGGAGAACCCTTCAGGGCCCCAGTGCCACCGCTTCATGCCAAGGTCTCATAGACACAAAATCATATTAGGACACATCCATGGGAGAGTCCATTTCAACTCAGCCTCCTCGGTTGCTCCCCCAGATCCAGCAGATCTAACCTGTCTTGTTGCTTGGAGACAATTGGAATGCGAGGTGGGCTACCCAGCCATCCATCCTTAGAACCCTGCTCGAAATCGTTGTCCTGGAGACAACCAACAGGTCTCAATTGTCCTGCAGAAGAATCTTTGCAGTTGGGAGCTTCTCACAACTCCCATCGTGGGAAAACCACCATGGCCTCGTGATCCACCCCCCCTTCAGGAAGGGGCCATCAGGGACAGAATGTCCAACCTGAGCGATAGTCTGATCCTCGGCCTGACTTCAGATGCACGAGATCTCGATTCAGATCTGTAGATTGTGCCTGCCATATTCTTACCCAGAAACCTAGGCCTAGCTTAGGTTCTCACACTTCCGTCCTCAGACTACTGGCCCACAAGCCCCCCAGTTTGGCAATCCAGAACTACAATGCAGGACTCTGCCTGCCCACCAGAAGAAAAACATTGCCCTCTGGGCCTACCCAGAAACCCCAAATGAGGATAAACATGCACGCCATTCGGCTGTACTCCAAATATATAGGCTGACCTGGGCACTAATGCCCTTTCTGACACAGCCTGAGCCTGGACCTCCTGGCCCTACCCAGACAGCTGGCCGCACACTGAGCACACCGCACCCGCCATGGCCTTAGTTCGTCATCACTTCTCAACCTCCGTTTTCAGGCTTCAGAATAGACCTTATCCCTAATCACGGCCCGGGTTTGAAAATGATGCAGAAATCAGAAATCTTTTCCCATGGTAAGAAACCTTGTGGTTGGCATGTTGTCCAAGGTTCAGTGTACTTGAAACCAGTGTGGCCCATGAGGCCCAGCCCATGCTTGTGGGCCACATTGGTCACAAACACACATTGTGACCCTCAGCCTGAGCCCAGTTCTCAGGTAAGGCCTCTCAGTGGCTGGAAGGAGAGACAGCATATTGGGCTTGCCATGCCCCTAGGCCCCAATTTTTAATGATAGTTCGGGTTGTCCCTTCACTCTTCCCCAGGGCTCTGCTTTGGAATTCCTCTTTCGGTGGGACACCTGAGGTAACAAACCTAAAAGGAGTCCTCCCATCCAACAGATTGCCGAAAAACAATTGGGTTCGGGCCAAATCCACAGCGAGCAAGATTCATCCATGGCCCATGAGGACTCCCCAACATTCCACGGCCATCGCTGATACAAAATCCAGAGAAAAAAGCCTGAGCGTACACCTCAGACTCGCTCATTCTTCATATCCTGAAGAGTTCTTCAGATAAGAACCTACACGGCACTCGATGGCACCCAAAATATATATAGTCTATCCTGGGCACTAATGCACTGTCTGACAACCTAAGCCCGGACCTCGTGAACAACACCCAGACAGCTGACCGCACACTGAGCACATCAGACCCGCCATGGCCTTAGGTCATCATCTATTCCCTACCTCAGTTTTCAGGCTTCAGAACCTAGACCATATCTCCAATCACTGTCCAGGGATGACTGTGATGCAGAAATCAGAACTCTTCCTTACCCATCCAAGAAACCTTGTGGTTGGCATGGACAACGTTCAATGTAGGAGAAACCAGCCTTCACCCTGAGGCCCCGCCCATTCTTGAGTGCGACGAGGGCATAAACACGCATTGTGACCCTCAGCGTGAGTCCTGACCTCTAGTACGTACTCTCAGTGGCTAGACAATTAGATGTCATAATTAGCTTTACATGTTCCTAGGCCCCAATATTTAACCAGATTTCTGGTTGTCCAGTCGCCCCTCCGCAGGGCTCTACTCCGGAATCCCTCATTTGGTGGGACACCTGAGGTTGAAAAACAAAACCAAAAAAATCAACAACAACAGAAAAACGGACTTCTTCCATCCCACAGAATGACTCCAAACTCTTTGGACGGGGCCAAACCCCCAGAGAGTAAGACTCGTCCATTTCCCATGAAGTCAACCGGAAACTTCACGACCATGAGTGACACGATATCCAGAGACAAAAACTTGAGCAAGAGCCTCACACTCGCCCTTTTTTCATATCCCGTAGAGTACTCCTCATGGTTTGTAGATCAGTCCTGCCATACCTATGACACGAAAGATAAGCTGTGTTTGTGTTTTCAGACAACTGTCCAAACAGCCCTGGCCTACACAAACTACAGGATCAGGCCCCTGGAGCCAAACCTGACGAATGTGCTTGCCCTCTCCAAGGGCATTGTATGTGCCCATTCCAATGGCCACAACCCTATTAATAGGATAAACCTCCAAAGTCCCTGAGGCCATCCCAAATTTGTGGCTTCCCAGGACAAACAGGGGCAATCTGGGCCCATCTGAGCACCTACCAGCACTCAGACCCGTAGACTGATGTCCCCAGAGGTAAAAAGGAACGAACATGCCCCTAGGTACCAATCGGATCCATTGCTTTGGCTTCCAGGCATCTCTCCTCAAGGGCTGGATTTCAATAACAGCATATGGCTGTTTCTTGACTCACCCATCAGAAGAAATCTCATCTACACATGGGGAACTTGCACGATGGAGCTGTATGAAAGCCTCTCTTTAGGAGAACCCTTCAGGGCTCCAGTGCCACCGCTTCATTCCAAGGTCTCCATAGACACAAAAACACATTAGGACCCATCCACAGGAGAGTCCTTTTAAACTCAGCGTATTCGGTTGATCCGAGAGATCCAGCAGATCTAACTTGTATTGTTGCTAGGAGACAATTGGAATGCGAAGTGGGCTACCCAGCCATCCATCCTTAGAACCCTGCTCGGAATCGTTAGCCTGGAGCCAACCAACAGGTCTCAATTGTCCTGCAGAAGAATCTTTGAAGTTGGGAGCTTCTCACAACTCCCATCGTGAGAAAACACCCATGGCCTCGTGATCCCCCCCCCTTCATGATGTGGCCCTCAGGGACATAAGGTCCAACCTGAGCGATCGTCTGATCCTCACCCTGACGTCAGATGCATGAGATCTCGGTTCAGATCTGTAGATTTTGCCTGCCATGTCCCCACCCAGAAAACTAAGCATAGCTTGTTTCCTCAGACTTCCATCCTCAGACTAATGGCCCACAAGCCCTCAAGTTTGGCAATCCAGAATTATAATGCAGCAATCTGCCTGCTATCCAGAAGAAAAACATTGCCTTCTGGGGCTACCCAGAAACCCCAAATGAAAATCAACCTGCACGCCATTTGGCTGTACCCAAAATATATAGGCTGACCTGGGCAATAATGCCCTTTCTGACAGAGGCTGAGCCTGGACCTCCTGGCCCCATCCATACAGCTGGCCGCTCACTGAGCACATCGGACCAGCCTTGGCCTAAGGTTGTTATCTCTTCCCAGCCTCGGTTTCAGGATTTAGAACCTAGACCTTATCTCCAATCACTGCCCATGTTTGAAAATGATGCAGAAATCAGAACTCTTTCCCGATGGCAAGAAACCTTGTGGTAGGCTTGTTGTATAATGTTCAGTGTAGTGGATACCAGTGTGTCCAATGAGGCAACGCCATTGCTCGCGGGCCACATAGGTGGCAAACACACATTGACCCTCAGCTGAGACCAGTCCTTAGGTAAGGTCTCTCAGTGTCTGGATGGAGAGACAGCATACTGGTCTTGCCATGCCCCTAGGCCCCAATTTTTAACCATAGTTCGGGTTGTCACTTCACTCTTCCCCAGGGCTCTGCTTTGGATTCCTCTTTTGGTGGGACACCTGAGGTAACAAACCTGAAAGGAGTCCACCCATCCGACAGATTGACGAAAACAATTGGGATTGGGCCAAGTCCACAGAGAGCAAGATTCGTCCATGGCCCATGAGGCCTCCCCAACATTCCACGGCCATCGCTGATACAAAATCCAGAGACAAAAGCCTGCGCACGCACCTCAGACTCGCTCATTCTTCATATCCTGAAGAGTTCTTCAGATAAGAACCTACACGGCACTCGATTGCACTCAAAATATATAGTCTAACCTGGGCACTAATGCACTCTCGGACAAACTGAGCCCGGACCTCGTTACCAACACCCAGACAGCTGACCGCACACTGAGCACATCAGACCCGCCATGGCCTTAGGTCATCATCTCTTCCCTACCTCAGTTTTCAGGCTCAGAACCTAGACCATATCTCCAATCACTGCCCAGGGTTGACTGTGATGCCGAAATCAGAACTCTTCCTTACCCATGGCAAGAAACCTTGTGGTTGGCATGTTGTCCAATGTTCAGTGTTGGAGAAAGCAGCATTCACCCTGAGGCCCCGCCCATTCTTGAGTGCGACGAGGGCATACACACGCATTGTGACCCTCAGCGGGAGTCCTGTCCTCTAGTATGTCCGCTCAGTGGCAGGACCATGAGATGTCATAATGGGATTGACATGTCCCGAGTCCCTATTTTTAACTAGATTTCTGGTTGTCCAGTCGCCCCTCCCCAGGTCAATACTCTGGAACCCCCATTTGGTGGGACACCAGAGGTTGAAAAACAAAACAAAACAAATCAACAACAACAGAACAACGGACTTCTTCCATCCCACAGATTGACCCCAAACTCTTTGGACAGGGCCAAACCCCCAGAGAGTAAGACTCGTTCATTTCCCATGAAGTCACCCGGAAATTTGACGACCAGGAGTGACACGATATCCAGAGACAATAACTTGAGCAAGAGCCTCACACTCGCCCTTTTTTCATATCCCCAAGAGTTCTCCTCATGGTCTGTAGATCAGTCCTGCCATACCTATGAACCGAAACATAAGCCGAGTTTGTGTTTTCAGACAACTGTCCAAACAGCCCTGGCCCACACACCCTACAGGCTCAGGCCCCTGGAGCCAAACCTGACGACTGTGCTTGGCCTCTCCAAGGGAATTGTATTTGCCCATTCCAATGGCCACAACCCTACTAATAGGATAAACCTCCCAAGTCCCTGAGGCCATCCCAATATTTGTGGCTTCCGAGGACAAACAGGGGCAATCTGGGCCCATCTGAGAATCTACCTGCACTCAGACCGGTAGACTGATGTCCCCAGAGGAAAAAGGAATGAACAGGCCCCTAGGCAACTATCGGATCCATTGGTTTGGCTTCCAGGCATCTCTCCTCAGAGGCCTGGATTTCAATAACAGCATATGCCTTTTTCTTGACTCACCCATCAGAACAAATCTCATCTACACATGAGAAACTTGCACGACGGAGCTGTGTGAATGCCTCAATTTAGGAGAACCCTTCAGGGCCCCAGTGCCTCCGCTTCACTCCAAGGTCTCCATAGACACAAAATCATATTAGGACACATCCACGGGAGAGTCCATTTCAACTCAGCCTCCTCGGTTGCTCCACCAGATCCAGCAGATATAAACTGTCTTGTTGCTTGGAGACAATTGGAATGCGAGGGCGGGCTAACCAGACATCCATCCTTAGAACCCTGCTCGGAATCGTTGTCCTGGAGCCAACCAATAGGTCTCAATTGTCCTGCAGAAGAATCTTTGCAGTTGGGAGCTTCTCAAAACTCCCAACTTGGGAAAACCCCCATGGCCTCGTGATCCCCCCCACCTTCAAGAAGGGGCATCAGGGACAGAATGTCCAACCTGAGCGATCGTCTGATCCTCGCCCTGACTTCAGATGCACGAGATCTCGATTCAGGTCTGTAGATTGTGACTCCCATGTCCTCACCCAGAATTCTAGGACTAGCTTGGTTTCTCAGACTTCCGTCCTCAGACTACTGGCCCACAAGCTCTCCAGTTTGGCAATCCAGAACTAAAATGCAGCACTCTGCCTGGCCTCCAGAAGAAAAACATTGCCCTCTGGGGCTACTTAGAAACCACCAATGAGGATCTACCTGCACGGCATTCGGCTCTACCCCAAATATATAGGCTGACCTGGGCACTATGCCCCCTTTCTCACACAGCTTAAGCCTGTACCTCCTGGCCTCACCCAGACAGCTGGCCGCACACTGAGCACATCGGACCCGCCATGGCCTTAGGTCGTCATCTCTTCTCAACCTCGGTTTTCAGGCTTCAGAACCTAGACCTTATCTCCAATCACAGCCCGGGTTTGAAAATGATGCAGAAAGCAGAACTCTTTCCCCATGGCAAGAAATCTTGTGGTTGGCATGTTGTCCAAGGTTCAGTGTAGTTGAAACCAGTGTGGCCCATGAGGCCCCGCCCATGCTTGCGGGCCACATTGGTCACAAACACACATTGTGACCCTCAGCCTGAGAACAGTCCTCAGGTACGGCCTCTCAGTGGCTGGATGGAGAGACAGCATATGCTGGCCCTCCAGAAGAAAAACTTTGCTCTATGGGGATCTCCATAAACCCCAAATGAGGATCAACCTGCTCGGTTCTCGACCTCACCCCAATTGGATTGTTCGGATTGTCCATTCATCCCTCCCCAGAGCTCTGCTTTGGAATCCCTCTTTTGGTGGGACACCTGAGGTAACAAAACTAAAAGGACTCCTCCCATCCTTCAGATTGACCCAACACAATTGGGATTGGACCAAATTCACGGAGAGGAAGTCTCGTCCATGGCCCATGAGGCCTCCCCGAGATTCCACAGCCATCGTTGACAACAAATCCAGAGACAAAAGTCTGACCAAGCGCCTCACACTCGCTCTGTTGTCGTATCCCGAAGAGTTCTCCTCACGGTCTGTAGATCGGGCCTGCCATACCTACTTCCCAAACCTAAGCCGAGTTTGTGTTTTCAGACTTCTGTCCCCACATTCCTGGCCCACAGACCCTTCAGGCTGGGGCCCCTGGAGCCACACATCAGGACTGTGCCTGTCCATACCACGGGAATTCTGCCCAATCCATTGTCCACAATCGTACAAATTAGGAAAAACCTCCAGAGTCCCCAAGGACATCCCAATAATATAGGCCGCCCAGGACAAACAAGGGTCATCTGAAACCAGCTGAACATCTACCTCTACTCAGCGTAGATGGATGTCCCCCAGAGAAGAAGATTGAATCAGACAGGCCCCTAGGCCTGAATCAGATTCATTGCTTTCGGTTACAGGTATCTCTCCTCAGAGGCCTGCTTTCCAATATTAGCATATGGGGATTTCATGAGGCAGCAATCAGAACAAATCTCTTCTCCACATGGGAAAATTATCCTTTGAAGATATCTCAAAACCTCCAGTTAGGAGAAGCCTTCAGGGCCTGTGTGCCACTGCCCCTTTACAAGTTCTCCATCGACAGAAATCCACATTAGAACCCATCCGCAGGAAATTCCATTTCAACTCAGCTCCCTTGGTTGCTCCCCCAGAGCGAGCACACTGAACCTGTCTTGACTAGGAGACAATTGGAATGCGAGGCGGGCTGCCCACCCATCCATCCTTAGAGCTCTGCTCTGGCGTCGTTCCGTATGGGATGTCCTGGAGCCATCCAACAGGTCATAAATGTCCAGCAGAAGGAATCCTTGAGTTTTGGAGCATCTCACAACTCCCAACCTGGAACAATCTAGATGGCTTTGTGATGCCCCCCCTCCCCCATTTATGAAGGGGAAATCATGGACAGGAACTCCAACCTAAGCCAACGTCTGATCTTCACCCTGAATTCAGATGCACGAGATCTCGATGCAGCTCTGCAGAGTGTGCTTTCCTTGCCCTCGCCCTGAAACCTATGACTAGCTTGTGTTCTCAGACTTCCGTCCTCACACTCCTGGCCCCCAAGCCCTCACACTTGGAAATTCGGGACACAAAATGAAGCATTCTGCCTGACTTCCAGAAGAAAAATTTTGACCTATGGAGTTTCTCACATAACCCAAATGAGGATAGACATACACGGCACTGGAATGTACCCAAATTAGATAGTCTAACCTGGCCACTAATACACTGTCTGATACAGAGTGAGCCCGGACCTCCAGACCAAAACCGAGACAGCTGACTGCACACTGAGAACATCACACCGGCCATGGTCTTAGCTCGTTATCTCTTCCCAACCTAAATTTTCAGGCTTTAGGACCGAGACCTTAACTCCAAGTCCTGACAATGGTTGAATGTGATGCAGAAATCAGAACTCCTCCTTACCCAAGGCAAGAAGCCTTGTGGTTGGCATGTTGTCCAACGTTCAGTGTAGGAGAATCCAGCATTCACCCTGAGGCCCCGCCCATTCTTGAGTGCGACGAGGGCATAAACACGCATTGTGACACTCAGCGTGAGTCCTGTCCTCTAGTAAGACCTCACAGTGGCTGGACCATTAGATGTCATAATGGGCTTGACATGTCCCTAGGCCCCAATATTTAACCAGATTTCTGGTTGTCCAGTCGCCCCTCCCCAGGGCTTTACTCTGGAATCCCTCATTTGGTGGGACACCTGAGGTTAAAAAACAAAACAAAACAAAACAACAACAACAAAAAAAAAAAAAACGGACTTCATCCATCCCACAAAATGACCTCAAACTCTTTGGACAAGGCCAAACCCCAGAGAATAAGACTCATCTATTTCCCATGAAGTCACCCGGAAATTTCACGACCATGTGTGACACGATAACCAGAGACAAAAACTTGAGCAAGAGCCTCACACTCGCCCTTTTTTCATATCCTGAAGAGTTCTCCTCAAGGTCTGTAGATCAGTCCTGCCATACCTATGACCCGAAACGTAAGCCGAGTTTGTGTTTTCAGACAACTGTCCAAACAGCCCTGGCCTAAACACCCTACAGTTTCAGGCCCCTGGAGCCAACCTGAGGACTCTACTTGCCCTCCCCAAGGGAATTCTGTGTGCCCATTCCAATGGCCTCAACCCTACTAATAGAATAAACCTACAAAGTCCCTGAGGCCATCCCAATAGTGGTGGCTTCCGAGGACAAACAGGAGTAATCTGAGCCGATCCGAGAACCTACCTGCACTCAGACCCGTAGACTGATGTTCCCAGAGGTAAAAAGGAACGAACAGGCCCCTAGGCACTAATCGGATCCATTGCTTTGGTTTCCAGGCATCTCTCCTCAGAGGCCTGGATTTCAATACCAGCATATGGCTGTTTCTTGACTCACAATTCAGTACAAATCTAATCTACACATGGGAAACTTGCACGTGGGAGCTGTGTCAAAGCCTCTGTTTAGGAGAACCCTTCACGGCCCCAGTGCCACCGCTTCATTCCAAGGTCTCCATAGACACAAAAACACATTAGGACCCATCCACAGGAGAGTCCATTTCAACTGAGCGTATTCGGTTGCTCCGCGAGATCCAGTACATCTAACTTGTCTTGTTGCTAGGAGACAATTGGAATGCGAGGTGGCCTACCCCGCCATCCATCCTTAAAACCCTGCTCGGAATCGTTGGCCTGGAGTCAACCAACAGGTCTCATTTGTCCTGCAGAAGATTCTTTGAAGTTGGGAGATTCTCACAACTCCCATCGTGAGAAAACACCCATGGCCTCCTGATACCCACCACCCTTCATGAAGGGGCCCTCAGGGACATAAGGTCCAACCTGAGTGATCGTCTGATCCTCACCCTGACTTCAGATGCACGAGATCTCGGTTCAGGTCTGTAGATTGTGCCTGCCATGTCCTCACCAGAAACGTAAGCCTAGCTTGTGTAATCAGACTTCCATCCTCAGACTAATGGCCCACAAGCCATCCAGTTTGGCAATCCAGAATTATAATGCAGCAATCTGCCTGGGCTCCAGAAGAAAAACATTGCCTTCTTGCGCTACCCAGAATCCCCAAATGAAGATCTACCTGCACGCCACTTGGCTGTACCCAAAATATATAGACTAACCTGGACAATAATGCCCTTTCTGACAGAGGCTGAGCCTAGACCTCCTGGCTCACCCATACAGCTGGCCGCTCACTGAGCACATCGGACCAGCCATTGCTTTAGGTCGTTATCTCTTCCCAGCCTCGGGTTTCAGGATTTAGAACCTAGACCTTATCTCCAATCACGGCCCGGGTTCGAAAATGATGCAGAAATCAGAACTCTTTCCCCATGGCAAGAAACCTTGTGGATGGCTTGTTGTCCATGGTTCAGTGTAGTCGAAACCAGTTTGGCCCATGAGGCCCCGCGCATGCTTGCGGGCCACATTGGTGAAAAACACACATTGTAACCCTCAGTCTGTTCCCAGTCCTCAGGTAAGTCCTCTCAGTGGCTGGATGGAGAGACAGCATATTGGGCTTACCATGCCCCTAGGCCTCAATTTTTAACCGTAGTTCGGGTTGTCCCTTCACTCTTCCCCAGGGCTCTGCTTTGGAATTCCTCTTTTGGTGGGACACCTGAGGCAACAAACCTGAAAGGTGTTTCCATCCCACAGATTCACGAAAAACAATTGGGATAGGGCGAAATCCACAGAGTGCAAGATTCGTCCATAGCCCATGAGGCCTCCCCAACCTTCCACGGCCATCGCTGATACAAAATCCAGAGACAAAAGACTGAGCACGCGCCTCAGACTCGCTCATTCTTCATATCCTGAAGAGTCCTTCAGATAAGAACCTACACGGCACTCGAAGGCACTCAACATATATAGTCTAACCTGGGCACTATAGCACTGTCTGACAACCTGAGCTCGGACCTCATGACCAACACCCAGACAGCTGACCAAACACTGAGCACATCAGACCCACCATGGCCTTAGGTCATCATCTCTTCCCTACCTCAGTTTTCAGGCTTCAGAACCTAGACCTTATCTCCAATCACTGCCCAGGGGTGACTGTGAGGCAGAAATCAGAACTCTTCCTTACCCATGGCAAGAAACCTTGTGGTTGGCATGTTGTCCAACGTTCAGTGTAGGAGAAACCAGCATTCATCCTGAGTCCCCGCCCATTCTTGAGTGCGACGAGGGCATAAACACGCATTGTGACCCTCAGCGTGAGTCCTGTCCTCTAGTACGTCCTCTCAGTGGCTGGACCATTAGATGTCATAATGGGCTTGAGATGTCCTTAGGCCCCAATTTTTAACCAGATTTCTGATTGTCCAGTCGCCCCTCCACAGGGCTCTACTCTGGAATCCCCCATATTGTGGGACATCTGAGGTTGAAAAACAAAACAAAACAAATCAACAACAACAGAACAATGGACTTCTTCCATCCCACAGAATGACCCCAACTAAGCCTCCTCGGTTGCTCCCCCAGATCCAGCAGATCTAACCTGTCTTTTTGCTTGGAGACAATTGGAATGCAAGGTGGGCTACCCAGCCATCCATCCTTAGAACCCTGCTCGGAATCGTTGTTCTGGAGCCAAACAAAAGAACTCAATTTTCCTGCAGAAGAATCTTTGCAATTGGAGCTTCTCAGAACTCCCATCTTGGGAAAAGACCCATGTCCTCGTGATCCACGCCCCCCCCCTTCAAGAAAGGGCCATCAGGGATAGAATGTCCAACCTGAGCGTTCGTCTGATCCTCGCCCTGACTTCAGATGCACGAGATCTCGATTCAGGTCTGTAGATTGTGCCCTCCATATCCTCACCCAGAAACCTAGGCGTATCTTGGGTTCTCAGTCTTCCGTCCTCAGACTACTGGCCCACAAGCCCTCCCGTTTGGCAAACCAGAACTACAATACAGCACTCTTCTTGCACTCCAGAAGAAAAACCTTGCCCTCTGGGGCTACCAGAAACCCCAAATGAGGATCAACCTGCACGCCATTCGGCTGTACCCAAATATATAGGATGACCTGGGAACTAATGCCCTTTCTGACACAGCCTGAGCCTGGACCTCCTGGCCCCACCCAGACAGCTGTCCGGACACTGAGCACATCGGACCCGCCATGGCCTTAGTTCGTCATCTCTTCCCAACCTCGGTTTTCAGGCTTCAGAACCTAGATCTCATCTCCAATCACGGTCCGGGTTTGAAAATGATGCAGAAATCAGAACACTTTACCCATGGAAAGAAACCTTGTGGTTGGCATGTTGTCCAAGGTACAGTGTAGTTGAAACCCGTGTGGCCCATGAGGCCCCGCCCATGCTTGCGGGCCACATTGGTCACAAACACACATTGTGACCCTCAGCCTGAGCCCAGTCCTCAGGTAAGGCCTCTCAGTGCCTGGATGGAGAGACAGCATATTGGGCTTGCCATGCCGCTAGGCCCCAATTTTCAACCGTATTTCGGGTTGTCCCTTCACTCTTCCCCTGGGCTCTGCTTTGGAATTCCTCTTTTGGTGGGACACCTGAGGTAACAAACCTGAAAGGAGTCCTCCCATCCCACAGATTGACGAAAAACAATTGGGATCGGGACAAATCCACAGAGAGCAAGATTCGTCCATGGCCCATGAGGCCTCCCCAACATTCCACGGCCATCGCTGATACAAAATCCAGAGACAAAAGCCTGAGCACGCGCCTCAGACTCGCTCATTCTTCATATCCTGAAGAGTTCTTCAGATAAGAACCTACACGGCACTCGAATGCACCCAACATATATAGTCTAACCTGGGCACTAATGCACAGTCTGACAACCTGAGTCCGGACCTCGTGACCAACACCCAGACAGCTGACTGCACATTGAGCACATCAGACCCGCAATGGCCTTAGGTCATCATCTCTTCCCTACCTCAGTTTTCATGTTTCAGAACGTAGACCTTATCTCCAATCACTGCCCAGGGGTGACTGTGATGCAGAAATCAGAACTCTTCCTTACCCATGGCAAGAAACCTTGTGGTTGGCATGTTGTCCAACGTTCAGTGTAGGAGAAACCAGCATTCACCCTGAGGCCTCGCCCATTCTTGAGTGCGACGAAGGCATAAAAACGCATTTTGACCCTCAGCGTGAGTCATGTCCTCTTTTACGTCCTCTCAGTGGCTGGACCATTAGGTGTCATAATGGGCTTGAGATGTCCCTAGGCCCCAATTTTTTAACCAGATTTCTGGTTGTCCAGTGGCCCCAACCCAGGGCTCTACTCTGGAGTCCCTCATATGTTGGGACACCTGAGGTTGAAAAACAAAACAAAACAAATCAACAACAACAGAACAAAGTACTTCTTCCATCCCACAGAATGACCCCAAACTCTTTGGACGGGGCCAAACCCCCAGAGAGTAAGACTCTTCCATTTCCCATGAAGTCACCCGGAAATCTCACGACCATGAGTGACACGATATCCAGAGCCAAAAACTTGAGGAAGAGCCTCACACTCGCCCTTTTTTCATATCCTGAAGAATTCTCCTCATGGTCTGTACTTCAGTCCTGCCATTCCTATGACCCGAAACATAAGCCGAGTTTGTGTTTTCAGACAAATGTCCAAACAGCCCTGGCCTACACACCCTACAGGCTCAGGCCACTGGAGCCAAACATGAAGACTGGGCTTGCCCTCTCCAAGGTAATTGTATGTGCCCATTCCAATGGCAACAACCCTACTAAGAGGATAAACCTCCAAAGTCTCTGAGGCCATCCCAATATTTGTGGCTTCCCAGGACAAACAGGGGCAATGTGGGCCCATCTGAGCACCTACCGGCACTCAGAACGGGAGACTGATGTCCCCAGAGGTAAAAAGGAACGAACAGGCCCATAGGCACCTATCGGATCTATTGCTTTGGTTTCCAGGCATCTCTCCTTGGAGATCCTTAGAACCCTTAGAACCCTGCTCTTGCGTCGTTCCTTATGCGACATCCTTGAGCCATCCAGCTGGCCTCGACTGCCCCACAGGAGTCCTTGTGCATGGACCACCTCACAATCCATATCATGGAAAGCTTCCAAGGTCACATGATGGCCCCAATCTTCATGGAGTCGGATCATGGAAAGAAACTCCAACCTGAGCCAACGGCTGATATTCACCTTGACCTCAGATGCACGAGATCTTGATTAAGCTCTTCAGAGTGCACCTGCTGTGCCCTCATCCCAAAACCTAAGCATAGCTAGTGTTCTCAGACTTCCGTACTCACTCTCCTGGACCACACGCCCTCCATTTTAGGATTTCCGATGACACTGTGCTGCACTCTGCCTGCCCTCTAGAAGAAAAAACGTTGCCCTATGGGTCTACCCAGAAACCTCAAATGAGGATAAACCTGCATGCCACTCAACTGTACACCAATTATATAGTCTAGCCTGTGCACTAATGCCCTGTCTGACACAACCTGAGGCCTGAATTCCGAACCGACACCCAGACAGCTTGCCGTACACTGAGAACATCTGAACCGCCATGGCCTTAGGTTGCCATCTCTTTCCAACCTGGTTTTCAGGCTACAGGAACCTAGACCTTATCTCTACTCATTTCCCATGGGTGAACGTGATGCAGAAATCATACTCCTCCTCCTTCCCTCTCGCCAGAATCTTGTGGTTGGCATCTTATCCAAAGTTCAGTGTAGGACCCCTGTAGGGCCTACAGGAGTAGTAGTAGGGGCCCTCAGGGTAGTGTATGGTTCCTGAGGCCCTGCCCATGCTTAAGAGCTGCTGTGGGCACAAACACACATTGGGACCCTCAGTTTGAACCCCGTCCACAAGTAAAGCCTCTCAGTGTCTAGACCATGAGCCCGCATATGGGGGGCCTGCCATGCCCCAAGTCACCCAATCTTAACCAAAGGTATAGACATCTAATCACCCCTACTCAGGGCTCTGCTCTGGAATCCCTCTTTGGTGCGACATTTGAGGTAAATAAACACAAAAGGATTCCTCCCACCCACAGAATGACCCCAATCACTTGGGATCAGGCCATCCCCAGAGAGAAAGACTCCTCCATGGCCCATGAGGCCAGCCCGACCTTCCACAGCCACTATTGACACAAAATCCAGAGACATAAGCCTCACCCTTAAGTCATAGGCCAAAAAATTCTCCTCATAGTCTGTAGATTGGGCCTGCCATACCAACGTCCCCAAACGTGTTTTCAGACTTCTATCCTGACATCCCTGTCCCACACACCCTCCAGGCTGAGGCCCCTGGAGCCACACCTCAGGACTGTGCCTGCCCTCTCCAAGGAAATTCTTCCCATTCCATTGGCCACAACCCTACAGATTAGGAGAAACCTCCAAAGTCCCAGAGGCCATTCCAATAGTGTAGGCCGCCCAGTACAAAGAGGGGTGATCTGTCACAAGCTGAGCAACGACCTCAACTCACCCGTAGACAGATATCCCAAGAGAAAGGTATTAAACTGGACAGGCCCCTAGACCGTAATTGGTTCCATTGCTTTTGTTTCTAAGCATCTCTCCTCAGAGGCCTGTTTTCCAATACCAGCATATGGGGGATTCCAGAGATACCAATCAGAAAAAAAATCTTGTCTCCACATGGGAAACTTATCCTTTGGAGCTCTGTAAAAAACCTCCAGCTAGGAGAAACCTTCAGGTAACCGGAGCCACCGCCCTATTCCAGGTCTCCATGGACACAAACCCGCATTATGACCATTCGGCAGGAGGGTACATTTCAACTCAGCCCCGTTGATTACTCCCCCAGAGCCAGAATATCAAAAACCTGCCTTGTCGCTAGGAGACAACTTGAATGCAAAGCAGACTCTCTAGGCATCCATCGTTGGAATCCTGCTCTGGTGCCGTTCCATATGGGATGACCTGGGAGCCTTCCAACAGGTCTTGACTGTCCTGCAGAAGGAATACTTGCAGATTGGAGCATCTCACAACTCCTATCGTGGGGAAACCTACATGGCCTCATGAGATGCTCCCCTTTATAAAGGGGCCATCATGGACAGAAAGTCCAACCTGAGCCAACTTCTGATCCATTGCTTTGGTTTCTATGTATCTCTCCTCAGAGGCCTGTTTTCCAATATCAGAATATGGGGGTTTCCTAAGGAAACCATCAGAACAGATCTCATCTCCACATGAGAAACTTGCTCTTTGGAGCTGTGTCAATACCTCAGGTTAGGAGGATCCTTCAGGGCCCTGGCACCATGGCCCAATTCCAAGGTCTCCAAGGACACAAACTTACATTATGATCCATCCTCAGGAGAGTCCATTTCAAATCAACCCCCTCGGCTGCTCACCCAGAGCCAGCAGATCAAACCTGCCTTGTCACTAGGAGACAGTTGGAATGCGAGGTGGGCTGCCCAGGCATCCATCCTTAGAACCCTGCTCTGGAGAATTTCTTTATGGGACGTCTTGAATCCAACCAACCTGTCTTGACTGTCTCGCAGAATGAATCCTTGTGGTTTGAAGCATCACACAATCCCACTGGGAGAAAATCTCCATTTCCTCATGATGCCCCACACCTTCGTAAATGGGCCATCATGGACAGAAACTCCATCCTAAGCCAAAGTCTGATCCGAGCCCTGAATTCAGAAGCACGAGATCTCGATTCAGCACTTGAGAGTGTGCCTGCTGTGCCCTCGCCCCGAAACCGAAGCCTAACTTGTGTTCTCAGACTTCCGTCTTCACAATCCTGGCCACACCCCTCCAGTTTGGCAATTCTGGAGACACAATGCAGCACTCTGCCTGCCCTCCAGAAGAAAAATGTTGCCCTATAGGGCTAACCAGAAACGCCAAATGAGTAACAACCTGCATGCCACTCGACCATACCCCAATTATACAATCTAGCCTGTGCACTAAAGCCCTGTCTGACACAGCCTGACGGCACACCTCCAGTCCAACACCCAGACAGCTGGCCATACACTGAGCATATCAAACCCACAATGGCTTTCGGCCATCATCTCTACCCATCCTCAGTTTTTCACCTTCAAAACCAAGACCTTATCTCCACTCACTGCTCAGGAGTGAACGTGATACAAGAATCAGAACTTCTCCTTTGCCATGGCAAGAAACCTTGTGGTTGGCATGTTGTCCAACGTTCATTGTAGGAGAAAGCAGCATGGACTATGAGGCCCCACCTATCCCTGAGGGCTACAATATAAACAAACACACATCGTGACCCTCAGCGTGAGCCCTATCCTCATGTAAAGCCTCTTAGTAACTGGAACAACAGCCCACATATGGGGCTTGCCAAGCCCCTAGTCCCCCAATCTCAACCAGAGTTAGAGATGTCTAGTCACCCCTACTCAGGGCACTGCTCTGGAATCCCTCTTTGTTGGGACACCTGAGGTAAAAAAAAAAAAAAAAAATACAGAAAGGACTCTTCCCATCCACAGAATGATCCCAACCACTTGGGATCAGGCCAAATCACCAGAGAAAGACTTGTCCATGGCCCTTGAGGACACCCCGACATTCCACGGCCACCATAGGCAGAAAATCCAGAGACAAAAGCCTGAGCAAACGCCACATACTCGCCCTTTGTTCATAGCCCGGAAAATTCTCACGGTCTGTAGATCGAGCCTTCATACATACATCCCCAAACCTAAGCTGAGTTTGTGTTTTCAGACTTCTGTCCCCACAGACCTGGCCCACACACCATCCAAGCTGGGGCCCCTGGAGCCACACCTGAGGACTGTGGCTTCCTTCTCCAGGGGAATTCTGCCATTTCCATTGGCCACAACCCTATAGATTAGGAGAAACCTCCAAACTCCCCGAGGCCATCCCAATAGTGTTGGCTGCCCAGGACAAACAGGGATGATCTTTCACAAGTTAGGAAACTACCTCCATTCAGACCCAGAGACAGATATCCCCATAGAATAAGATTGAACTGGACAGGCACTTAGGCCCTAATCAGATCCATTGCTTTTGTTTCCAGGCATCTCTCCTCAGAGGCCTGGTTACTAATACCAGCATAGGGGGATTACTGAGACACTCATAGAAAAATCTCGTCTCCACATAGGAAATGTACTCTTTGGAGCTCTATAAAAAACCTCTGTTTAGGAGAATATTTCAGGGCCCCGGATCAAGCGCCCCATTCCAAGGTCTCCATGGACTTAAACCCACATTATGATCTATCCTCGGTAGAGTCCATGTCAACTCATCCCCCTTGGTTCTCCCCCAGGGCCTGCAGATCAAACCTGCCATGTTGCTAGGAGACAACTAGAATGGGAGGCGGGCTGCCCAGGCATCCATCCATAGAACCCTACTCTGGAATCGTTCCATATGGGACATCCTAGAGCCATCCAACAGGTCTCAAGTGTCCCACAGAAGGAATCTTTGCAGTCTGGTGCATCTCACAACTCCCATTGTGGGAAAATCTTCATGGCCTCTTGAGATGCTCCACTTTATAAAGGGGCCATCATGGACAGAAACTCCAACCTGAGCGAACGTCTGATATTCGCCCTGGCTTCAGGTGCATGACATCTTGATTCAGCTCTGCAGAGTGCGCCTTCTGTGCCCTCACCACAAAACTAAGCCTACCTTGTGTTCTCAGACTAATGTCCTCACACCCCTGACCCAAAAGTCCTACAATTTGGCAATACTGGGGCCACAATGCAGCACTCTGCCTGCCCTCCAGAAGAAAAACGTTGCCTTATGGAGCTACCTAGAAACCCGAATGAGGATCAACTGAACGCCACTCGACTGCACCCCAAATATACAGTCGACACTGTCTAATGCCCTGTCTGACACAGCATGAGCCCACACCTCCAGACCTACGCTCAACAGCTAGCCACACACTGAGCTCATTGTACCCATCAGGTCCTTAGGTCTTCATCTCTTCCCAACCTCGGTTTTCGGGTTTCAGAACCTAGACCTAAACTCCAATCACTGTCCAGGGGTGAACGTGATGCAGAAATCACAACTCTTCCTTCGCCATGGCCGGAAACCTTGTGGTTGGCATATTCTCCAACGTTCAGTGTAGGAGAATCCAGCGTGGCCCATGAGGCCCTTCCCATGCTTGAGGGCCTTGTTGGGCACAAATAGGCATTGTGACCCTCAGCATGAGCCCTGTCCTCAAGGAAGACCTCTCAGTGTCTGAATCAAGAGCCCACATATTGGACTTGCCATGCCCCTAGTCCCCCAAACTTAAACAGAGGTGGGGTTATCCAGTTGTCTCTCCCAAGGACTCTGCTCGGGAATCCCTCTTTTATTGGCACACATGAGGTACATAAAATAAAATAAAAAAAACAGAAAGGACACCTCCCATCCCACAGAATGTACCCAAACTATTGGGTTTGGGGGAAATCCTCAGAGAAGGAAAGCCGTCCACAATCCATGAGGCCACGCCACCATTTGACCCACATTGTTGATACAAATCCAGAGACAAAACATGAGCAAGCACCTCAAACTCACCCTTTTTCATATCCCGAAGTGTTATCACGGTCTGTAGATTGGGCGTGCCATAGCTATGTCCCCAGTCCTAAGCGGAATTTGTGTTTTCAGACTTTTGTCCCCACAGGCCTGGCTCACACACCCTCAAGGCTGGGCCCCTAGAGCCAAACTCAGAACTGTGCCTGCCCTCTCCAGGGGATTTCTGCCCATTCCATTAGCCACAACCCTATATATTAGGAGAAACTCCAAAATCCCGAGGCCATTCCCAATATTATAGGCTGCCCAGGACAAACAGGGGCGATCTGACACAAGCCGAGCAACTACCTCCCCTCAGATCCATAGACACGTATCCCCAGGAAAGACATTGAACCGGACAGGCACCTAGGCCCTAATCATATCCATTGCTTTTGTTTCCAGGCATCTCTCCTCAGAGGCCTGGTTTCCAATACCAGCATATGGGAGATTCCTTAGGCACTCATCAAAACAATTCTCTTCTCTACATAGGAAACGTACTCTTTAGGGCTCCATCAAAACCACCGGTTATGAACATCCCTCAAGGACCCGGATCAAGCACCCCATTCCAAGGTCTCCATGGACACAAATGCACATTATGACCCATCCTCAACTCACCCATTTCAACACACCCGCCTCGGTTACTCCCCTAGATGCAGCAGATCGAACTTGCCTTGGCGCTATGAGACACCTGGAATGGGAGGCAGTCTGCCAGGCATCCATCCTTAGAACCCTGTTCTGGATAACTTCCTTATGGGATGTCCTGGAGCCATCCAGCAGGTCTCGACTGTCCCACGGAAGGAATCATTGCGGTTTGGAGCATCTCACAATTCATATCGTGGGAAAACCTCCATGGCCTCGTGACACCCTCCCCTTCATGAAGGGGCCGTCATGGACAGAAACTCCAACCTGAGCCAACGTCTGATCCTAGCTCTGTCTTCAGGTACACGGGATCTCGAATCATCTCTGCAGAGGGTTCCTGCCGTCCCCTCACCCCGAAATCTAAGACTGGATTGTGTTCTCAGAAATTTTTCCTCACACTCCTGGCCCACAAGCCTTCCAGTTTGGGAATTCTGGAGCCACTATGTGGCACTGTGTCTTCCTTCCAGAAGAAAAACGTTGCCCTCTGGGGCTACCCAGTAACCACAAATGAGTACCAACCTGCACGAAACTCGACTGCACCCCAATGATACAGTCTAGACTGGGCACTAATTCCCTGTCTGCCACAGCCTGAGCCTGCACCTCCCAACCCACACTCAACAGCTGGCCGAACACTGAGCACATCAATCACACCATGGCCTTAGGTCTTCATCTCTTCCCAACCTCAGTTTTCAGGCTTCAGAACCTAGACCTTAAATCCAATCACAGTCCAGGAGTGAAAGTGTTGCAGAAATTAGAACTCCTTCTTCCCCATGGCCAGAAAACTTGTGGTTGCCATATTGTGCAACGTTCAGTGTAGGAGAAACCAGCATGGTACATTAGGCCACGCCCTGACTTGAGGGGCTCCTTGGGCACAAAACACATTGTGAAACTCAAAGTGAGCCCTATGCTCAAGGAAGGCCTCTCAGTGCCTGGACCAAGAGCCCATATATGGGGCTTGCCATGTTCTTAGGTCCCAATGTTAACCAGAGTACTGGTTGTCCAGTCGCCCCTCCCCAGGACTCTGCTGTGGAATCCCTCTTTTAGTGGTCCACCTGAGGTAAAAAAAAAAAAAAAAAAAAAAACAGAATGGCCTCCTCCCTTCCCACAGAATGACCCCAAACTCTTGGGATTGGGTCAAATCCCCAGAAAGGGAGCCTCATCGATGGCCCATGAGGACACCCGGACATTCCATGGCAATCGGTGACACATATCCAGAAAAAAATAAGCATGAGCAAGCCCCTCACTTTCGCCCTTTGTTCATATCCCGAAGAGTTCTCCTCACGGTCTATATATCGGGCCGGCCATAGCTACAGACCCAAACCTAAGTGGAGTTTGTGTTTTCAGACTTTTGTCCAAATAGCCCTGGACCACACACGCTCCACACTTTGGTCCCTGGAGCCACACCTCAGGACTGTGCTTCCCTTTCAAGAGAATTCTTCCCATTCCATTGGCCACAACCTTGAAAATTAGGAAAAACCTCCAAAGTTACCGAGGCCATCCCAATAGTGTAGGCCGCCCAGGACAAACAGGTGTGATCTCAAACCAGCTGAGCAACTACCTCCACTCAGACAAAAGATGTCCCCAGAGAAGAATATTGAACCGGACAGGCCCCTAGGCCCTAATCAGATCCATTGCTTTGGTTTCCAGGCATCTCTCCTCAGAGGCCTCATTTCCAATACCAGGAAATGGTGGTTTCCTGAGGCACCAATAAGAACAAATCTCGTCTCCCCATGGAAAACTTGCTCATTGGAGCTTTGTTATAACCTCTGGTTAGGAGAATCCTTCAGGGCCCTGGTGCCACTGCCCCATACCAAGGTCTCAATGGACTCAAACCAACATTAAGACCATCCTCAGGAAAGTCCATTTCAACTCATTTAAGACCATCCTCAGGAAAGTCCATTCCAACTCAGCCCCCTCTGATGCTACCCCAAGCCAGCAGATCAAACGATTCTTGTTGCTAGGAGACAATTGGAATTGAGGCTGTCTGCCCAGGCATCCATACTTAGAACCCTGTTCTGGAAAAATACCTTAGGAGACGTCCTGGAGCCATCCAACAAATCTTAATTGTCCCACAGAAGGAATCCTTGCGGTTTGGAGCATCTCACAACTCTAATATTGGGAAAACCCCCATGGCCTCATAATGCCCCCCCCCTTCATGAAGGGGCCAACATGGACAGAAACTCCAACCTGAGCCAAAGTCTGATCCTCGACCTGACTTCAGACTCATGAGATCGCAATTCAGCTCTGCAGAGTGTGCCTGCCATGTCCATTCCCTGAAACCTAAGCCTAGCTTGTGTTCTCAGACTTCCGTCCTCACTCTCCTAGCCCACAAGCCCTCCAGTTTGGGAATTCCGAAGCCACAATGCAGCACACTGCCTGCCCTCCATAAGAAAAGCTTTGCCCTATGCTGCTAATAAGAAAACCCAAATGATTATCTAATGCATGCACTCGACTGTAAAGCAATTATACAGCCTACCCTGAATACTAATGCCCTGTCTGGCACAGCCTGAGACAAGACATCCCAAACGACACCTAGACAGCTGGCTCCAACCTGGACAAAAGGGACCCGCTATGGCTGTAGTTCGTCATCTCTTCCCAACCTCGGTTTTCAGGCTTCAGAACCTAGACCTTATCTCCAATCACTGCCCAGGGGTGAACGTGATGCAGAAATTAGAATTCCTCCTTCCCCATGGCCAGAAACCTTGTGGTTGGCATTTTGTCCAACCTTCAATGTGGGAAAACCTGCATTGTCGGAAAGGCCACGCCAGTGCTTGAGGGCCGCCTAGGGAACAGACATGCATTGTGACCTGTAGCGTGAGTCCCGTATTAAAGTAACGCCTCTCAGTGGCTGGACCAAGATCCTGCCTATGGGGCTTGTCATATCCATAGGCCCCCAGGCTTAACCAGAGAGCGAGTATTCCAGTTGTCAGTACCCACTGCTATGCTCCAGAATCCCTCTACTGGGGGGACACATGAAGCAGAAAACAGGACTCTTCCCTTCCCACAGAATGACCCCAAACTCTTGGGGGCTGGACAAACTACCAGAGAGGGAGACTTCTACGACTCATGAGGCAACTCCTACATTAAACGGCCATTGTGGACAAAATATCCAGAGACAAAAGACTGAGCGACTGCCTCCCTCTCACCCTTCTTTCATATCCAGAGGAGCTCCCCTCATGGACTCTAGATCAGGCTTGCCATAACCTCGGCCCCAAACCTGAGCTGAGTTTGGGTTTTTGGATGTCTGTCTGCACAGCCGTGGCCCACACAGCCTCCAGGCTGGGGTCTCTGGAGCCACACCACAGAACTGTGCCTGCTCTCTCCTAAGAAACTGCCCGTTCCATTGGCCACAACTCTACAAAATAGTAGAAACCTCAAGGTCCCCAAGGACATCCCACTACCGCAAGCCGCACTGGACAAACAGGGGCATTATGACACCAGCTGAGCAACTACTACCTCCATGCAGACACACAGACTGATATCCGCAGAGACAGAAGATTGAACCAGACAGGCCCCTAGGCCCTATTATGAACTCTTGCTTTGGTGTCCAGGTATCACTCCTCAGAGGCCTGGGTTCGAAGACCAGCATATGGGGCTATACTGAGGCACCAGACAGAACACCTCTCATCTCCACATGGAAAGCTTCCTTGTTGGAGTTGTGTCAAACCCTTCGGGTTGAAGAATCCTACAGTGTCCCTTAGCTACTGCCACATTCCAAGGTCTCCATGGCCACCAACCCACATTATGACTCATCCTCAGGAAAGTCCATTTAAACTCAGCCTTCTGGGTAGCTCACCCAAGAGCCCGCAGATTGAGCGTGCCTTGTCTCGACCAGGCAATGGGAAGGTGAGTTGGCGTTTTCTCGGCATCCATGCTTAGGCCCCTGCTCTCGAGTCTTTCTGTATGGGGCATCCTGGAACCATCCAATAGTACTCGACTGTCCTGAAGAAGGAAACTTTGAAGTTTGGAGCAGCTCACAACTCCCAGTGTAGGGAAACCTCCCTGGCCTCATGACGCCCCCCACCCCCTTCAGGAAGCGGCCGTCATGGACACAATCTCCAGCTTGAGGCAACATTGGATACTCGCCCTGACCTCAGATGCAGGAGATCTCGATTCAGCCTCTGCACAGTGGGCCCAAACCTCGTGCTACCTTGTGTTTTCAGACTTCCTTCCTCACACTTCTGGAAAACATGTCCTCAAGACTTGGAATTCTGGAACCAAAATCCAGCCCTATGCTGGCCCTCCAGAAGAAAAACGTTGCTCTATGGGGATCTCCATATAAACCCCAAATGAGGATCAACCTGCTCGGTTCTCGACCTCACCCCAATTGGATTGTTCGGATTGTCCATTCATCCCTCCCCAGAGCTCTGCTTTGGAATCCCTCTTTTGGTGGGACACCTGAGGTAACAAAACTAAAAGGACTCCTCCCATCCTTCAGATTGACCCAACACAATTGGGATTGGACCAAATTCACAGAGAGGAAGTCTCGTCCATGGCCCATGAGGCCTCCCCGAGATTCCACAGCCATCGTTGACAACAAATCCAGAGACAAAAGTCTGAGCAAGCGCCTCACACTCGCTCTTTTGTCGTATCCCGAAGAGTTCTCCTCACGGTCTGTAGATCGGGCCGGCCATACCTACTTCCCAAACGTAAGCCGAGTTTGTGTTTTCAGACTTCTGTCCCCACATTCCTGGCCCACAGACCCTTCAGGCTGGGGCCCCTGGAGCCACACATCAGGACTGTGCCTGTCCATACCACGGGAATTCTGCCCATTCCATTGTCCACAATCGTACAAATTAGGAAAAACCTCTAGAGTCCCCAAGGACATCCCAATAATATAGGCCGCCCAGGACAAACAAGGGTCATCTGAAACCAGCTGAGCATCTACCTCTCCTCAGCTGAGCATCTACATCTACTCAGAGAAGAAGATTGAATCAGACAGTCCCCTAGGCCTGAATCAGATTCATTGCTTTTGGTTACAGGTATCTCTCCTCAGAGGCCTGCTTTCCAATATTAGCATATGGGGATTTCATGAGGCAGCAATCAGAACAAATCTCTTCTCCACATGGGAAAATTATCCTTTGAAGATGGCTCAAAACCTCCAGTTAGGAGAATCCTTCAGGGCCTGTGTGCCACTGCCCCATTACAAGGTCTCCATGGACAGAAATCCACATTAGAACCCATCCGCAGGAAATTCCATTTCAACTCAGGTCCCTTGCTTGCTCCCCCAGAGCGAGCACACTGAACCTGTCTTGACTAGGAGGCAATTGGAATGCGAGGCGGGCTGCCCAACTATCCATCCATAGAGCTCTGCTCTGGCGTCGTATGGGATGTCCTGGAGCCATCCAACAGGTCTCAAATGTCCAGCAGAAGGAATCCTTGAGTTTTGGTGCATCTCACAACTCCCAACCTGGGAAAATCTAGATGGTTTTGTGATGCCCCCACCCCATTTATGAAGGGGAAATCATGGACAGGAACTCCAACCTAAGCCAACGTCTGATCTTCACCCTGAATTCAGATGCACGAGATCTCGATGCAGCTCTGCAGAGTGTGCTTTCCTTGCCCTCGCCCTGAAACCTATGACTAGTTTGTGTTCTCAGACTTCCCTCCTCACACTCCTGGCCCCAAGCCCTCACATTTGGAAATTCGGGACACAAAATGAAGCATTCTGCCTGCCTTCCAGAAGAAAAATTTTGACCTATGGAGTGTCTCACATAACCCAAGTGAGGATAGACATACACGGCACTCGAATGTACCCAAATTAGATAGTCTAACCTGGCCACTAATACACTGTCTGATACAGAGTGAGCCCGGACCTCCTGACCAAAACCGAGACAGCTGACTGCACACTGAGAATATCACACCCGCCATGGTTTAGCTCGTTATCTCTTCCCAACCTAACTTTTCAGGCTTCAGAACTTAGACCTTAACTCCAAGCCCTGACAATGGTTGAATGTGATGCAAAAATCAGAACTCCTCCTTACCCAAGGCAAGAAGCATTGTGGTTGGCATGTTGTCCAACGATCAGTGTAGGAGAAACCAGCATTCACCCTGAGGCCCCGCCCATTCTTGAGTGCGACGAGGGCATAAACACGCATTGTGACACTCAGCGTGAGTCCTGTCCTCTACTAAGACCTCACAGAGGCTTGACCATTAGATGTCATAATGGGCTTGACATGTCCCTAGGCCCCAATTTTTAACCATATTTCTGGTTGTCCAGTCGCACCTCGCCGGGGCTTTACTCTGGAATCCCTCAATTGGTGGGACACCTGAGGTTAAAAAACAAAACAAAACAAAACAACAACAACAACAAAAAAATCGGACTTCTTCCATCCCACAGAATGACCTCAAACTCTTTGGACAAGGCCAAACCCCAGAGAATAAGACTCATCCATTTCCCATGAAGTCACCCGGAAATTTCACGAACATGAGTGACACGATATCCAGAGACAAAAACTTGAGCAAGAGCCTCACACTCGCCCTTTTTTCATATCCCGAAGAGTTCTCCTCAAGGTCTGTAGATCAGTCCTGCCATACCTATGACCCGAAACGTAAGCCGAGTTTGTGTTTTCAGACAACTGTCCAAACAGCCCTGGCCTAAACACCCTACAGGTTCAGGCCCCTGGAGCCAACCTGAGGACTGTACTTGCCCTCTCCAAGGGAATTCTGTGTGCCCATTCCAATGGCCACAACCCTACTAATAGGATAAACCTGCAAAGTCCCTGAGGCCATACCAATAGTGGTGGCTTCCCAGGACAAACAGGTGTAATCTGAGCCCATCTGAGAACCTACCTGCACTCAGACCCGTAGACTGATGTTCCTAGAGGTAAAAAGGAACGAACAGGCCCCTAGGCCCTAATCGGATCCATTGCTTTGGTTTCCAGGCATCTCTCCTCAGAAGCCTGGATTTCAATACCAGCATATGGCTGTTTCTTGACTCACACTTCAGTACAAATCTTATCTACACATGGGAAACTTACACGTGGGAGCTGTGTCAAAGCCTCTGTTTAGGAGAACCCTTCAGGGCCCCAGTGCCACCGCTTCATTCCAAGGTCTCCATAGACACAAAAACACATTAGGACCCATCCACAGGAGAGTCCATTTCAACTGAGCGTATTCGGTTGCTCCGCGAGATCCAGCAGATCTAACTTGTCTTGTTGCTAGGAGACAATTGGAATGCGAGGTGGCCTACCTAGCCATCCATCCTTAGAACCCTGCTCAGAATCATTGTCCTGGAGCCAACCAACAGGTCTCAATTGTCCTGCAGGGAATCTTTGTAGTTGGGAGATTCTCACAACTCCCATCGTGAGAAAACCACATGGCCTCGTGTTCCCCCCCCCCTTCATGAAGGGGCCATCAGGGACATAAGGTCCAACCTGAGAAATAGTCTGATCCTCACCCTGACTTCAGATGCACGAGATCTCGATTCAGGTCTGTATATTGTGCCTGCCATGTCCTCACCCAGAAACCTAAGCCTAGCTTGTGTCCTCAGACTTCCGTCCTCAGACTAATGGCCCACAAGCCCTCCAGTTTGGCAACCCAGAATTACAATGCAGCACACTGCTTGCGCTCCACAAGAAAAACATTGCCTTCTGACGCTACCCAGAAACCCCAAATGAAGATCAACCTGCACGCCACTTGGCTGTACCCAAAATATATAGGCTTACCTGGCAATAATGCCCTTTCTGACAGAGCCTGAGCCTGGACTTCCTGGCCACACCCAGAGAGCTTGCCGCTCACTGAGCACATAGGACCAGCCATTGCCTTAGGTCGTTATCTCTTCCCAACCTAGGTTTTCAGGATTCAGATCCTAGACCTTATCTCCAATCACTGCCCAGGTTTGAAAATGATGCAGAAATCAGAACTCCTGCCCAATGGCAAGAACCTTGTGGTTGGCTTGTTGTCCAACGTTCAGTGTAGTGGAAACGTGTTTGTCCGATGAGGCCCCGCCATTGCTCGCGGGCCAATAGGTGACAAACTCACATTGTGACCCTCAGCCTTAGCCCAGTTCTCAGGTAAGGCCTCTCAGTGGTGGGATAAAGAGACAGCATATTGGGCTTGCCATGCCCATAGGCCCCAATTTTTAACCATAGTTCGGGTTGTCCCTTCACTCTTCCCCAGGGCTCTGCTTTGGAATTCCGCTTTTGGTGGGACACCTGAGGTAACAACCCTGAAAGGAGTACTCCATCCAACAGATTGACGAAAAACTATTGGGATCGGGCCAAATCCACAGAGAGCAAGATTCGTCCATGGCCCATGAGGCCTCCTCGACATTCCACGGCCATCGCGGAAACAAAATCCAGAGACAAAAGCCTGAGCAAGCGCCTCAGACACGCACTATCTTCATATCCTGAAGATGTCTTCTCATGGTTTGTAGATCAGGCCTGCCATACCTACGTCCCCAAACATAAGCTGAGATTGTGTTTTCAGACTTCTGTCCTCAAAGTCCTGGGCCACACACCATCCAGGCTGGGGACCTTGGAGGCACACATTAGGACTGTGCCTACCCAATCCATGGGAATTCTGCCCATTCCATTGTCCAAAATCGTACAAATTAGGAGAACCTTCCAAAGTCTCTGAGGCCATCCCAATAGTATAGGTCGCCCGGGACAAAAAAGGTCAGTCTGTCACCAGCTGAGCATCTACCTCCACTCATACCCTAGATGGATGTCCTCAGAGAAGAAGATTGAACCAGACAGGACCCTAGGCCAAAATCAGATCCATTGCTTTGGTTTACAGGCATGTCTCCTCAAATCCCTGGATTCCAATACCAGCATTGGGGTTTTCCTGAGGCACCCATCAGAACCAAACTCGTCTCCACAAGGAAACTTGTGCATGGGAGCTATGTCAAAAGCTGAGGAGAATACTTCAGGGTCCCGGTGCCACCGCCCCATATCAAGGCCCTCATGGACACAAACACACATTAGACCCATCCTCAGGAAAGTCCATTTCAACTCAGCCACCCCGGTTGCTCCCGCAGAGCCATCAGATCTAAACTGTCTTGTCGCTAGGAGACAATTGGAATGCGAGGCGGGCTTCCCAGGCATCCATCCTCGAACGTTGGTCTGGACTCATCCATATGGGATGTCCTGGAGCTGTCCAACAGGTCTCAATGGTCCCGCAGAAGGAATCCTTGGAGGGAGCATCCCACCACTCCCAACGTGGGAAAACCTCCACGCTCTCGAGAATCCGCTCACTTCATGAAGGGGCCGTCATGAACAGAAAATCCAAGCTGAGCCAACGTCTGAGCCTCGCTCTGACTTCAGATGCATGAGATATTGCTTCAGATCTTCAGGGGGTACATGCCGTGCCCTCGCCCTGAAACCCAAGTCTAGCTTGTGTTCTCAGACTTCCATCCTCACACTCCTGGCCCCGAAGCCCACAAATTTGGCAATTCCGGACCATCATTGCAGCACTATTCCTGCCCTCTAGAAGAAAGATATTGCCTAATGAGCTGTCCAGGCAGCTGAAATGAGAATAAACCTAAAAGGCACTCGAATGTACCCAAATTATAAAGTCTAACCTGGGCAATAATGCACTGTCTGACACAACCTAAGCCGGGACCTCCTGAGAAACACCCAGACACTGACGGCACCATGAGCACATCAGAACCGCCATGGCCTTAGGTCATCATCTCTGCCCTACCTCAGTTTTCAGGCTTCAGAACCTAGACCTTATCTCCAATCACTGCCCAGGGGTGACTGTGATGCAGAAATCAGAACTCCTGCTTACCCATGGCAAGAAACCTTGTGGTTGGCATGTTGTCCTACGTTCAGTGTAGGAGAAACCAGCATTCACCCTGAGGCCCCGCCCATTCTTGAGTGCGACGATGGCATAAAAACGCATTGTGAACCTCAGCGTGAGTCCTGTCCTCTAGTACGTCCTCTCAGTGGCTGGACCATTAGATGTCATAATGGGCTTGACATGTCCCTAGGCCACAATTTTATCCAGATTTCTGTTTGTCCAGTCGTCCCTCCCCAGGGCTCTATTCTGGAATCCCTTATTTGGTGGGACACCTGAGGTTGAAAAACAAAACAAAACAAATCAAACAAACACACAAAAAAACGGACTTCTTCCATCCCACAGAGTGAGCCGAAAATCCTTGGACGGGGCCAAACCCCAGAGAGTAAAACTCGTCCATTTCCTATGAAGTCACCCGGAAATTTCACGACCATGAGTGACACGATATCTTGAGACAAATCTTGAGCAAGAGACACACACTCGCCCTTTTTTCATTTCCCAAAGATTTCTCCTCATAGTCTGTAGATCAGTTCTGCCATACCTATGACCTGAAACATAAGCCGAGTTTGTGTTTTCAGACAACTGTCCCAACAGCTGTGGCCTACAAGCCCTAAAGGATCAGGTCCCTGAGGCCAAACCTGACGACTGTGCTTGCCCTCTCCATGGGAATTGTATGTGACATTCCAATGGCCACAACCCTACTAATCGGATAAACCTCCAAAATTCCTGAGGCCATCCCAATAGTAGTAGCTTCCCAGGACAAACAGGGAAATCTGAAGCCATCTGAGCACCTACCTGCACTCAGACCATAGACTGATATCCGCAGATGTAATAAGGAATGATCAGGCCCCTAGGCACCTATCGGATCCATTGCTTTGGTTTCGAGGCAACTCTCCTCAGAGGCCTGGATTTCAATAACAGCATATGTCTGTTTCTTGACTCACCCATCAGAACAAATCTCATCTACACATGGGAAACTTGCACGATGGAGCTGTGTGAAAGCCTCTCTTTAGGGGAACCATCAGGGCCCCAGTGCCACCGCTTCATTCCAAGGACTCCATAGACACAAAATCATATTAGGACACCTCCACGGGAGAGTCCATTTCAACTCAGCCTCCTCAGTTGCTCCCCCAAATCTAGCAGATCTAACCTGTCTTGTAGCTTGGAGACAATTGGAATGCGAGGTGGGCTACCCAGCCATCCAGCCTTAGAACCCTCCTCGGAAATGTTGTCCTGGAGCCAACCAACAGGTCTCAATTTCCTGTAGAAGAATCATTGCAGTTAGGAGATTCTCACAACTCCCATCGTGGGAAAACCCTCATGGACTCGTGATCGCCCCCCCCCCTTCAAGAATGGACCATCAGGGACAGAATGTCCAACCTGAGCGATCGTCTGATCCTCGCCCTGACTTCAGATGCACGAGGTCTCGATTCAGGTCTGTAGATTGTGCCTGCCATATCCTCACCCAGAAACCTAGGCCTAGCTGGGTTCTCAGACTTCCGTCCTCAGACTACTGGCCCCAAAGCCCTCCAATTTGGCAATCCAGACTACAATGCAGCACTCTGCCTGCCCTCCAGAAGAAAAACATTGCCCTCTGGGGCTACCCAGAAAACCGAAATGACGATCAACCTGCACGCCATTCGGCTGTACCCCAAATATATAGGCTGACCTGGGCACTAAAGTCATTTCTTACCCAGCCTGATCCTGGACCTCCTCGCCCCACCCAGACAGCTGGCCGCACACTGAGCACATCGGACCCGACATGGCCTTAGGTCGTCATCTCTTCTCAACCTCGGTTTTCAGGCTTCAGAACCTAGACCTTATCTCCAATCATTGCCCGGGTTGAAAATGATGCAGAAATCAGAACTCTTTCCCCATGGCAAGAAACCTTGTGGTTGGAATGTTGTCCAAGGTTCAGTGTACTTGAAACCAGTGTGGCCCATGAGGCCCCGCCCATGCTTGCGAGCCACATGGGTCACAAACACATATTGTGACCCTCAGCCTGAGCCCAACCTCAGGTAAGGCCTCTCAGTGGCTGGATGGAGAGACAGCATATTGGGCTTGCCATGCCGCTAGGCCCCAATTTTTAACCATATTTCGGGTTATCCCTTCACACTTCCCCAGGGCTCTGCTTTGGAATTCCTCTTGGTGGGACACATGAGGTAACAAACCTGAAAGGAGTCCTCCCATCCCACAGATTGACGAAAAACAATTGGGATCGGGCAAAATCCACAGAGAGCAAGATTCGTCCATGGCCCATGAAGCCTCCCCAACATTCCATGGCCATCGCTGATACAAAATCCAGAGACAAACGCCTGAGTACGCTACTCATACTCGCTCATTCTCCATATCCTGAAGATTTCTTCAGATAAGAACCTACACGGCCCTCGAAAGCACCCAAAAATAATAGTCTAACCTGGGCACCAATGCACTGTCTGACATCGTGAGGCCGGACCTCTGCCCAACACCCAGACAGCTGACCGCACACTGAGCACATCAGACCCGCCATGGCCTTAGGTCATCATCTCTTCCCTACCTCAGTTTTCAGGCTTCAGAACCTAGACCTTATCTCCAATCACTGCCCAGGGGTGACTGTGATGCAGAAATCAGAACTCTTCCTTACCCATGGCAAGAAACCTTGTGGTTGGCATGTTGTCCAACGTTCAGTGTAGGAGAAACCAGCATTCACCCTGTGGCCCCGCCCATTTTGAGTGCGACGAGGGCATAAACACGCATTGTGAACCTCACTGTGAGTCCTGTCCTCTAGTACGTCCTCTAAGTGGCTGGAACATTAGATGTCATAATGGGATTGACATGTCCCTAGGCCCCAATTTTTAACCAGATTTGTGGTTGTCCAGTCGCCCCTCCCCAGGGCTATACTCTGGAATCCCTCATTTGGTGGGACACCTGAGGTTGAAAAACAAAAAAAACGAATCAACAACAACAAAACAACGGACTACTTCCATCCCACAGAATAACCCCAAACACTTTGGACAGGGCCAAACCCTCAGAGAGTAAGACTCGTCCATTTCCCATGAAGTCACCCGGAAATATCACGACCATGAGTGACACGATATCCAGAGACAATAACTTGAGCAAGAGCCTCACACTCGCCCTTTTTTCATATCCCGAAGAGTTCTCCTCATGGTCTGTAGATCAGTCCTGCCATACCTATGACCGAAACATAAGCCGAGTTTGTGTTTTCAGACAACTGTCCAAACAGCCCTGGCCTACACACCCTACAGGCTCAGGCCCCTGGAGCCAAAACTGACTACTGTGCTTGCCCTCTCCAAGGGAATTGTATGTGCCCATTCCAATGGCCACAAACCTACTAAGAGGATGTACCTCCATAATCCCTGAGGCCATCCCAATATTTGTGGCTTCCCAGGACAAACAGGGGCAATCTGGGCCCATATGAGCACGTACCTGCACTCAGACCCGTAGAATGATGTCCCCAGAGGTAAAAAGGATCGAACAGGCCCTTAGGCACCTAATCGGATCCATTGCTTTGTTTTCCAGGCATCTCTCCTCAGAGGCCTGGATTTCAATAACAGCATATGGCTGTTTCTTGACTCACCCATCAGAACAAATCTCATCTACACATGGGAAACTTGCACGATGGAGCTGTGTGAAAGCCTCTCTTTAGGACAACCCTTCAGGGCCTCAGTGCCACCGCTTCATTCCAAGGTCTCCATAGACAAAAAATCATATTAGGACACATCCACGAGTGAGTCCATTTCAACTCAGCCTCCTCGGTTGCTCCCCCAGATCCAGATCTAACTATTCTTCTTGCTTGGTAACAATTGGAATGCGAGGTGGGCTACCCAGCCATCCGTCCTTTGAACCCTGCTCGGAATCGTTGTCCTGGAGCTACCCAACAGGTCTCAATTGTCCTGCAGAAGAATCTTTGCAGTTGGGATCTTCTCACAACTCCCATCGTGGTAAAAACCCCATGGCCATGTTATCCACCGCCCCCTTCAAGTAGGGGCCATCAGGGACAGAATGTCCAACCTGAACGATCGTCTGATCCTCGCCCTGACTTCAGATGCACATGATTTCGATTCAGGTCTGGAGATTGTGCCTGCCATATTCTCACCCATAAACCTAGGCCTAGCTTGGGTTCTCAGACTTCCGTCTTCAGACTACTGGCCCACAAGCCCCCCAGTTTGGCAATCCAGAACTACAATGCAGCAATCGGCCTGCCCTCCAGAAGAAAAACTTTGCCCTCCGGGGCTACCCAGAAACCCCAAATGAGGATCAACCTGCACGGCATTCGGCTCTACCCCAAATATATAGGCTGACCTGAGCACTAATGCCCTTTCTGACATAGCCTGAGCCTGGAACTCCTGGTCCCACCCAGACAGCTGGCCGCACACTGAGCACATCGGACCCGCCATGGCCTTAGGTCGTCATCACTTTTCAAACTCAGTTTTCAGGCTTCAGAACCTAGCCCTAACTCCAATCATGGCCCGGATTTGAAAATGATGCAGAAATCAGAACTCTTTCCCCATGGCAAGATACCTTGTGTTTGGCATGTACTCCAAGGTTCAGTATACTTGAAACCAGTGTGGCCCATGAGTCCACGCCCATCCTTGCGGGCCACATTGGTCACAAACACACATTGTGACCTTCAGCCTGAGCCCAGTCCTCAGGTAAGGCCTCTCAGTGGCTGAATGGAGAGACAACATATTGGGCTTGCCAAGCCCCTAGGCCCCAATTTTTAACCATAGTTCGGGTTGTCCATTCACTCTTCCCCAGGGCTCTGCTTTGGAATTCCTCTTTTGGTGGGACACCTGAGGTAACAAACCTGAAAAGAACCCTCCCATCCCACAGATTGACGAAAAACAATTGGGATCGGGCCAAGTCCACAAAGAGCAAAATTCGTCCATGGCCCTTGAGGACTCCCCAACATTCCACGGCCATTGCGGATACAAAATCCAGAGACAAAAACCTGAGATTGCACCTCAGATTCGCTCATTCTTCATATCCTGAAGAGTTCTTCAGATAAGAACCTACACTTCACTCGAATGAACCCAAAATATATAGTCTAACCTGGGCACTAATGCACTGTCTGACAACCTGAGCCCGGACCTCGTGACCAACACCCAGACAGATGACCGCACACTGAGCACCTCAGACACGCCATGGCCTTAGGTCATCATCTCTTCCCTACCTCAGTTTTCAGGCTTTAGAACCTAGACCTTATCTCCAATCACTGCCGAGGGGTGACTGTGATGCAGAAATCAGAACTCTTCCTTACACATGGCAAGAAACCTTGTGGTTGGCATGTTGTCCAACGTTCAGTGTAGGAGAAACCAGCCTTCACCCTGTGGCCCCGCCCATTATTGAGTGCGACGAGGACATAAACACGCATTGTGACCCTCAGCATGAGTCCAGTCCCTTAGTACGTCCTCTCAGTGGCTGGACCATTAGATGTCATAATGGGCTTGACATGTCCCTAGGCCCCAATTTTTAACCAGATTTCTGGTTCTCCAGTCGCCCCTCCACAGGGCTATACTCTGGAATCCCTCATTTGGTGGGACACCTGAGTTTGAAAAACAAAACAAAACAAATCAACAACAACAGAACAACGGACTTCTTCCATCCCACAGAATGACCCCAAACTCTTTGGACGGGGCCAAACCCCCAGAGAGTAAGACTCGTCCATTTCCCATGAAGTCACCCAGAAATTATGAGGACTGGTCTCAGGCTGAGGGTCACAATGTGTGTTTGTGACCAATGTGGCCCGCAAGCATGGGTGGGGCCTCATGGGCCACATTCTCTTCAACGACACTGAACCTTGGACAACATGCCAACCACAAGGTATCTTGCCTTGGGGAAAGAGTTCTGATTTCTGCATCATTTTCAAACCCGGGCTGTGATTGCAGATAAGTTCTAGGTTCTGACGCCTGAAAACCGATGTTGAGAAGAGATGACGAACTAAGGCCATGGCGGGTCCGATGTGCTCACTGTGCGGCCAGCTGTCTGGGTGGGGCCAGTAGGTCCAAGCTCAGGCTGTGTCAGAAAGGGCATTAGTGCCCAGGTCAGCCTATATATTTGGGGTACAGCCGAATGGCGTGCAGGTTGATCCTCATTTGGGGTTACTGGGAAGCCCCAGTGGGCAATGTTTTTCTTCTGGAGGGCCAGCAGAGTGCTGCATTGTAGTTCTGGATTGCCAAACTGGAGGGCTTGTGGGCCAGGAGTCTGAGGACGGAAGTCTGAGAACCCAAGTTAGGCCTAGGTTTCTGGGTGCGACCTGAGTTGAGATCTAGTGCATCTGAAGTCAGGGCGGGGATCAGACGATCCCTCAGGTTGGACATTCTGTCCCTGATGGACCCTTCATGAAGGGGGGGTGGATCACGAAATCAAGGGGGTTTTCCCATTATGGGAGTTGTGAGAAGCTCCCAACTGCAAAGATTCTTCTGCAGTACAATTGAGACCTGTTATATGGCTCCAGGACAACGATTCTGAGCAGGGTTCTAAGGATGGATGGCTGGGTAGCCAACCTCGCATTTCAATTGTCTCCAAGCAACAAGACAGGTTAGATCTGCTGGATCTGGGGGAGCAACCGAGGAGGCTGTGTTGAAATGGACTCTCCCGTGGATGTGTCCTAATATGATTTTGTGTCTATGGAGACCTTGGAATTAAGCGGTGGCACTGGGGTCCTGAAGGGTTTTCCTAAAGAGAGGCTTTCACACAGCTCCATTGTGCAAGTTACCCATGTGTACATGAGATTTGTTCTTATGGGTGAGTCAAGAAACAGCCATATGCTGTTATTGAAATCCAGGCCTCTGAGGAGAGTTGCCTGGAAACCAAAGCAATGGATCCAATATGTGCCTAGGGGCCTGTTCGTTCCTTTTTACCTGTGGAGACATCAGTCTTCGTGTCTGAGTGCAGGTAGGTGCTCAGATGCGCCCAGATTGCCTATGTATGTCCTGGGAAGCCACAAATATTGGGATGGCCTCAGGGACTTTGGAGGTTTATCCTCTTAGTAGGGTTGTGGCCATTGGAATGGGCACATACAATTCCCGTGGAAAGGGCAAGCACAGTCGTCAGTTTCGGCTCCAGGCGCCTGAGCCTGTAGGGTGTGTATGCCAGTCCTGTTTGGACAGTTGTCTGAAAACACAAACTCGGATTATGTTTCGGGACATAGGTATGGCAGGACTGATCTACAGACAATTAGGAGTAGTCTTCGGGATATGAAAAAATGGCGAGTGTGAGGTTCTTGCTCAAGTTTTTTTTTCTGGATATCGTGTCACTCATGGTCGTGAAATTTCCGGGTGACTTCATGGGAAAGGGACGAGTCTTACTCTCTGTGGGTTTGGCCCCGTCCAAAGAGTTTGGGGTCCTTCTGTGGGATGGAAGAAGTCCGTTGTTCTGTAGCTGTTGATTTGTTTTGTTTTGTTTTTCAACCCACGGTGTCCCACCAATTGAGGAATTCCACAGTAGAGCCCTGGGGAGGGGCGACTGGACAACCAGAAATCTGGTTAAAAATTGGGGCCTAGGGACATGTCAAGCCCATTATGACATCAATGGTCTAGCCACTGAGAAGACGTACTAGAGGACAGGACTCACGCTGAGGGTCACAATGCGTGTTTATGCCCTCGTCGCAATCAAGAATGGGCGGGGCCTCAGGGTGAAAGCTGGTTTCTCCTACACTGAACGTTGGACAACATGCCAACCACAAGGTTTCTTGCATGGGTAAGGAAGAGTTCTGATTTCTTCATCACAGTCACCCCTGGGCAGTGATTGGAGATAAGGTCTAGGTTCTGAAGCCTGAAAACTGAGGTAGGGAAGAGATGATGACCTAAGGCCATGGCGTGTCTGAGGTGCTCAGTGTTCGGTCAGCTGTCTGGGTGTTGGTAACGAGGTCCGGGCTCAGGTTGTCAGACAGTGCATTAGTTTGGGTGCATTCGAGTGCCGTGTAGGTTCTTATCTGAAGAACTCTTCAGGATATGAAGAATGAGCGAGTCTGAGGCGCGTGCTCAGGCTTTTGTCTCTGGATTTTGTATCAGCGATGGCCGTGGAATGTTGGGGAGTCCTCATGGGCCATGGACAAATTTTGCTCTTTGTGGACTTGGCCCGATCCCAATTGTTTTTCGTCAATCTGTGGGATGGGAGGACTCCGTTCAGGTTTGTTACCTCAGGTGTCCCACCAAAAGAGGAATTCCAAAGCAGAGCCCTGGGGAAGAGTGAAGGGACAACCCGAAATATCATTAAAAATTGAGGCCTAGGGGCATGGCAAGCCCAATGCTGTCTCTCCATCCAGCCACTGAGAGGTCATACCTGAGGACTGGGCTCAGGCTGAGGGTCACAATGTGTTTGTGACCAATGTGGCCCCAAAAGCATGGGCGGGACCTCATGGGCCACACTGGTTTCAACTACACTGAACCGCCTCGCATTCCAATGTCTCCTAGTCAAGATAGGTTCAGTGTGCTCGCTCTGGGGAGCAACCAAGGGAGCTGAGTTGAAATGGAATTTCCTCCGGATGGGTTCTAATGTGGATTTCTGTCCATGGAGACCTTGTAATGGGGCAGTGGCACACAGGCCCTGAAGGATTCTCCTAACTGGGGGTTTTGAGATATCTTCAAAGGATAATTTTCCCATGTGGAGAAGAGATTTGTTCTGATTGATGCCTCATGAAATCCCCATATGCTAATATTGGAAAGCAGGCCTCTGAGGAGAGATACCTGTAACCAAAAGCAATGAATCTGATTCAGGCCTAGGGGACTGTCTGATTCAATCTTCTTCTCTGGGGACATCCATCTACGCTGAGTAGAGGTAGATGCTCAGCTGGTTTCCGATGACCCTTGTTTGTCCTGGGCGGCCTACATTATTGGGATGTCCTTGGGGACTCTGGAGGTTTTTCCTAATTTGTACGATTGTGGACAATGGAATGGGCAGAATTCCCGTAGTATGGACAGGCACAGTCCTGATGTGTGGCTCCAGGGGCCCCAGCCTGAAGGGTCTGTGGGCCAGGAATGTGGGGACAGAAGTCTGAAAACACAAACTCGGCTTAGGTTTGGGAAGTAGGTATGGCAGGCCCGATCTACTGGATCTACTGGAGGGCCAGCATAGGGCTGCATTTTGGTTCTAGAATTCCAAGTCTTGAGGACATGTTTGCCAGGAGTGTGAGGAAGGAAGTCTGAAAACACAAGGTAGCACGAGGTTTGGGCCCACTGTGCAGAGGCTGAATCGAGATCTCCTGCATCTGAGGTCAGGGCGAGTACCAGATGTTGCCTTAAGCTGGAGTTTGTGTCCATGACGGCCCCTCACTGAAGGGGGTGGGGGCGTCATGAGGCCAGGGAGGTTTCCCTACACTGGGAGTTGTGAGCTGCTCCAAACTTCAAAGTTTCCTTCTTCAGGACAGTCGAGTACTATTGGATGGTTCCAGGATGCCCCATACAGAAAGACTCGAGAGCAGGGGCCTAAGCATGGATGCCGAGAAACGCCAACTCACCTTCCCATTGCCTGGTCGAGACAAGGCACGCTCAATCTGCGGGCTCTTGGGTGAACTACCCAGAAGGCTGAGTTTAAATGGACTTTCCTGAGGATGAGTCATAATGTGGGTTGGTGGCCATGGAGACCTTGGAATGTGGCAGTAGCTAAGGGACTCTGCAGGATTCTCCAACCCGAAGGGTTTGACACAACTCCAACAAGGAAGCTTTCCATGTGGAGATGAGAGGTGTTCTGTCTGGTGCCTCATGATAACCCCATATGCTGGTCTTCGAACCCAGGCCTCTGAGGAGTGATACCTGGACACCAAAGCAAGAGTTCATAATAGGGCCTAGGGGCCTGCCTGGTTCAATCTTCTGTCTCTGCGGATATCAGTCTGTGTGTCTGCATGGAGGAAGTAGTTGCTCAGCTGGTGTCATAATGCCCCTGTTTGTCCAGTGCGGCTTGCGGTAGTGGGATGTCCTTGGGGACCTTGAGGTTTCTACTATTTTGTAGAGTTGTGGCCAATGGAACGGGCAGTTTCTTAGGAGAGAGCAGGCACAGTTCTGTGGTGTGGCTCCAGAGACCCCAGCCTGGAGGCGGTGTGGGCCACGGCTGTGCAGACAGACATCCAAAAACCCAAACTCAGCTCAGGTTTGGGGCCGAGGTTATGGCAGGCCTGATCTACAGTCCGTGAGGGGAGCTCCTCTGGATATGAAAGAAGGGTGAGAGGGAGGCAGTCGCTCAGTCTTTTGTCTCTGGATATTTTGTCCACAATGGCCGTTTAATGTAGGAGTTGCCTCATGGGTCGTAGAAGTCTCCCTCTCTGGTAGTTTGTCCAGCCCCCAAGAGTTTGGGGTCATTCTGTGGGAAGGGAAGAGTCCTGTTTTCTGCTTCATGTGTCCCCCCAGTAGAGGGATTCTGGAGCATAGCAGAGGGTACTGACAACTGGAATACTCGCTCTCTGGTTCAGCCTGGTGGCCTATGGATATGACAAGCCCCATATGCAGAATCTTGGTCCAGCCACTGAGAGGCGTTACTTTAATACGGGACTCACTCTACAGGTCACAATGCATGTCTGTGCCCTAGGCGGCCCTCAAGCACTGGCCTGGCCTTTCCAACAATGCAGGTTTTCCCACATTGAACGTTGGACAACATGCCAACCACAAGGTTTCTGGCCATGGGGAAGGAGGAATTCTAATTTCTGCATCACGTTCACCCCTGGGCAGTGATTGGAGATAAGGTCTAGGTTCTGAAGCCTGAAAACCGAGATTGGGAAGAGATGACGAACTACAGCCATAGCGGGTCCCTTGTGTCCAGGTTGGAGCCAGCTGTCCAGGTGTCGTTTGGGATGTCTTGTCTCAGGCTGTGCCAGACAGGGCATTCGTAATCAGGGTAGGCTGTATAATTGCTTTACAGTCAGTGGCATGATTTAGATAATCACTTGGGATTTCTTATTAGCAGCATAGGGCAAAGTTTTTCTTCTGGAGGGCAGGCAGAGTGCTGCATTGTGGCTTCGGAATTCCCAAACTGGAGGGCTTGTGGGCCAGGAGAGTGAGGACGGAAGTCTGAGAACACAAGCTAGGCTTAGGTTTCGGGGAATGGACATGGCAGGCACACTCTGCAGAGCTGAATTGAGATCTCATGAGTCTGAAGTCAGGTCGAGGATCAGACTTTGGCTCAGGTTGGAGTTTCTGTCCATGTCGGCCCCTTCATGAAGGGGGGGGCATTAAGAGGCCATGGGGTTTTTCCCACTATTAGAGTTGTGAGATGCTCCAAATGCAAGGATTCCTTCTGTGGGACAATTAAGATTTGTTGGATGGCTCCAGGACGTCTCATAAGGTATTTTTCCAGAACAGGGTTCTAAGTATGGATGCCTGGGCAGACAGCCTCAATTCCAATTGTCTCCTAGCAACAAGAAACGTTTGATCTGCTGGCTTGGGGTAGCATCAGAGGGGGCTGAGTGGGAATGGACTTTCCTGAGGATGGTCTTAAATGAGTTGAAATGGACTTTCCTGAGGATGGTCTTAATGTTGGTTTGAGTCCATTGAGACCTTGGTATGGGGCAGTGGCACCAGGGCCCTGAAGGATTCTCCTAACCAGAGGTTATAACAAAGCTCCAATGAGCAAGTTTTCCATGGGGAGACGAGATTTGTTCTTATTGGTGCCTCAGGAAACCACCATTTCCTGGTATTGGAAATGAGGCCTCTGAGGAGAGATGCCTGGAAACCAAAGCAATGGATCTGATTAGGGCCTAGGGCCCTGTCCGGTTCAATATTCTTCTCTGGGGACATCTTTTTTCTGAGTGGAGAGGAGGAGAACTCTTCGGGATATGAACAAAGGGCGAAAGTGAGGTGCTTGCTCATGCTTTTTTTTTTTTCTGGATATGTGTCACCGATTGCCATGGAATGTCCGGGTGTCCTCATGGGCCATCGATGAGTCTCCCTTTCTGGGGATCTGACCCAATCCCAAGAGTTTGGGGTCATTCTGTGGGAAGGGAGGAGGTCTTTCTGTTTTTTTTTTTTTTTTTTTTTTTTTTTTTTTACCTCAGGTGGACCACCAAAAGAGGGATTCCACAGCAGAGTCCTGCGGAGGCGCGTCTGGACAACCAGAACTCTGGTTAACATTGGGACCTAAGAACATGGCAAGCCCCATATGTGGGCTCTTGGTCCAGACACTGAGAGGCCTTCCTTGAGCATAGGGCTCACATTGAGTTTCACAATGTGTTTTTGTGCCCAAGGAGCCCCTCAAGTCAGGGCGTGGCCTAATGTACCATGCTGGTTTCTCCTACACTGAACGTTGCACAATATGGCAACCACAAGTTTTCTGGCCATGGGGAAGAAGGAGTTCTAATTTCTGCAACACTTTCACACCTGGACTGTGATTGGATTTAAAGTCTAGGTTCTGAAGCCTGAAAACTGAGGTTGGGAAGAGATGAAGACCTAAGGCCATGGTGTGACTGATGTGCTCAGTGTTCAGCCAGCTGTTGAGTGTGGGTTGGGAGGTGCAGGCTCAGGCTGTGGCAGACAGGGAATTAGTGCCCAGGCTAGACTGTATCATTGGGGTGCAGTCGAGTTTCATGCAGGTTGGTACTCATTTGTGGTTACTGGGTAGCCCCAGAGGGCAACGTTTTTCTTCTGGAAGGAAGACACAGTGCCACATAGTGGCTCCAGAATTCCCAAACAGGAAGGCTTGTGGGCCAGGAGTGTGAGGAAAAAATTCTGAGAACACAAGCCAGACTTAGATTTCGGGGTGAGGGGACGGCAGGCACCCTCTGCAGAGATGATTCGAGATCCCGTGTACCTGAAGACAGAGCTAGGATCAGACGTTGGCTCAGGTTGGAGTTTCTGTCCATGACGGCCCCTTCATGAAGGGGAGGGTGTCACGAGGCCATGGAGGTTTTCCCACGATGGGAATTGTGAAATGCTCCAAACCGCAATGATTCCTTCCGTGGGACAGTCGAGACCTGCTGGATGGCTCCAGGACATCCCACAAGGAAGTTATCCAGAGCAGGGTTCTAAGGATGGATGCCTGGGCAGCCTGACTCCCATTCCAGGTGTCTCATAGCGCCAAGGCAAGTTCGATCTGCTGGATCTAGGGGAGTAACCGAGGCGGGTGTGTTGAAATGGGTGAGTTGAGGATGGGTCATAATGTGCATTTGTGTCCATGGAGACCTTGGAATGGGGTGCTTGATCCGGGGCCTTGAGGGATGTTCATAACCGGAGGTTTTGATGGAGCTCTAAAGAGTACGTTTCCTATGTAGAGAAGAGAATTGTTTTGATAAGTGCCTAAGGAATCTCCCATATGTTGGTATTGGAAACCAGGCCTCTGAGGAGAGATGCCTGGAAACAAATGCAATGGATATGATTAGGGCCTAGGTGCCTGTCCGGATCAATCTCCTTCCTGGGGATACGTGTCTATGGATCTGAGGGGAGCTAGTTGCTCGGGTTGTTTCTGATCACCCCTGTTTGTCCTGGGCAGCCTATAATATTGGGAATGGCCTCGGGACTTTGGAGTTTCTCCTAATCTATAGGGTTGTGGCCAATGGAATGGGCAGAAATCCCCTGGAGAGGGCAGGCACAGTTCTGAGTTTGGCTCTAGGGGCCCAGCCTTGAGGGTGTGTGGGCCAGGCCTGTGGGGACAGAAGTCTGAAAACACAAACTCCGGTTAGGATCGGGGACATAGGTATGGCACGCCCAATCTACAGACCGTGATAACACTTCGGGATATGAAAAAGGGTGAGTTTGAGGTGCTTGCTCAGGTTTTGTCTCTGGATTTGTGTCAACAATGTGGGTCGAATGCTGGCATGGCCTCATGGGTTGTGGACGGCTTTCCTTCTCTGAGGATTTGACTCAATCCCAAGAGTCTGGGTACATTCTGTGGGATGGGAGGAGTCCTTTCTGTTTTTTATTTTATTTTATGTACCTCATGTGTGCCAATAAAAGAGGGATTCCAGAGCAGAGTCCGTGCTAGGGACAACTGGATAACCCCACCTCTGTTTAAGTTTGGCGGCCTAGGGGAATGGCAAGTCCAATATGTGGGCTCTTGATTCAGACACTTAGAGGTCTTCCTTGAGGACAGGGCTCATGCTGAGGGTCACAATGCCTATTTGTGCCCAACAAGGCCCTCAAGCATGGGATGGGCCTCATGGGCCACGCTGTATTCTCCTACACTGAACGTTGGAGAATATGCCAACCACAAGGTTTCCGGCCATGGCGAAGGAAGAGTTGTGATTTCTGCATCACGTTCACCCCTGGACAGTGATTGGAGTTTAGGTCTAGGTTCTGAAACCCGAAAACCGAGGTTGGGAAGAGATGAAGACCTAAGGACCTGATGGGTACAATGAGCTCAGTGTGTGGCTAGCTGTTGAGCATAGGTCTGGAGGTGTGGGCTCATGCTGTGTCAGACAGGGCATTAGACAGGGTAGACTGTATATTTGGGGTGCAGTCAAGTGGCGTTCAGTTGATCCTCATTCGGGCTTCTAGGTAGCTCCATAAGGCAACGTTTTTTTCTTCTGGAGGGCAGGCAGAGTGCTGCATTGTGGCCCCAGTATTGCCAAATTGTAGGGCTTTTGGGCCAGGGGGTGTGAGGACGGTAGTCTGAGAACACAAGCTAGGCTTAGTTTTTGGGGTGAGGGCACAGAAGGCACACTCTGCAGAGCTGAATCAAGATCTCATGCACCTGAAGCCAGGGCGAATATCAGACGTTTGCTCAGGTTGGAGTGTCTATCCATGATGGCCCCTTTATAAAGTGGAACGTCTCAAGAGGCCATGAAGATTTTCCCACAATGGGAGTTGTGAGATGCACCAGACTGCAAAGATTCCTTCTGTGGGACACTTGAGACCTGTTGGATGACTCTAGGATGTCCCATATGGAACGACTCCAGAGTAGTGTTCTAAGGATGGATGCCTGGGCAGCCCGCCTCCCATTCTAGTTGTCTCCTAGCAACAAGGCAGGTTTGATCTGCAGGCCCTGGGGGAGAAACCAAGGGGGATGAGTTGACATGGACTCTACCGAGGATAGATCATAATGTGGGTTTAAGTCCATGGAGACCTTGGAATGGGGCGCTTGATCCGGGGCCCTGAAAGATTCTCCTAAACAGAGGTTTTTATAGAGCTCCAAAGAGTACATTTCCTATGTGGAGACGAGATTTTTCTATGAGTGCCTCAGTAATCCCCCTTATGCTGGTATTGGTAACCAGGCCTCTGAGGAGAGATGCCTGGAAACAAAAGCAATGGATCTGATTAGGGCCTAAGTGCCTGTCCAGTTCAATCTTATTCTATGGGGATATCTGTCTCTGGGTCTGAGTGGAGGTAGTTTCCTAACTTGTGAAAGATCATCCCTGTTTGTCCTGGGCAGCCAACACTATTGGGATGGCCTCGGGGAGTTTGGAGGTTTTTCCTAATCTATAGGGTTGAGGCCAATGGAAATGGCAGAATTCCTCTGGAGAAGGAAGCCACAGTCCTCAGGTGTGGCTCCAGGGGCCCCAGATTGGATGGTGTGTGGGCCAGGACTGTGGGGACAGAAGTCTGAAAAGACAAACTCAGCTTAGGTTTGGGGATGTATGTATGAAGTCTCGATCTACAGACCGTGAGTATTTTCCGTGCTATGAACAAAGGGCGAGTATGTGGCGTTTGCTCAGGCTTTTGTCTCTGGATTTTTTGCCTACGGTGGCCGTGGAATGTCGGGGTGTCCTCAAGGGACATGGACAAGTCTTTCTCTGGTGATTTGGCCTGATCCCAAGTGGTTGGGATTATTCTATGAATGGGAAGAGTCCTTTCTGTATTTTTTTTTTTTTACCTCAGGTGTCCCACCAAAGAGGGATTCCAGAGCAGAGCCCTGAGTAGGGGTGACTAGATGTCTCTAACTCTGGTTAAGATTGGGTGACTTGGGGCATGGCAGGCCCCATATGCGGGCTCATGGTCCAGCCACTGAGAGGCTTTACTTGAGGACAGGGCTCAAACTGAGGGTCCCAATGTGTGTTTGTGCCCACCGCAGCTCTTAAGCATGGGCAGGGCCTCAGGGACCCTACACTACCCTGAGGGGCCCTACTACTACTCCTGTAGGCCCTACAGGGATCCTACACTGAACTTTGGATAAGATGCCAAACACAAGATTCTGGCGAGAGGGAAGGAGGAGTTATGATTTCTGCATCACGTTCACCCATGGGAAATGAGTAGAGATAAGGTCTAGGTTCCTGTAGCCTGAAAACCAGGTTGGAAAGAGATGGCAACCTAAGGCCATGGCGGTTCAGATGTTCTCAGTGTACGGCAAGCTGTCTGGGTGTCGGTTGGGATTTCAGGCCTCAGGTTGTGTCAGACAGGGCATTAGTGCACAGGCTCGACTATATAATTGGTGTACAGTTGAGTGGCATGCAGGTTTATCCTCATTTGAGGTTTCTGGGTAGACCCATAGGGCAACGTTTTTCTTCTAGAGGGCAGGCAGAGTGCAGCACTGAGTCATCGGAAATCCCAAAATGGAGGGTGTGTGGTCCAGGAGAGTGAGGACGGAAGTCTGAGAACACTAGCTATGCTTAGGTTTTGGGGTGAGGGCACAGCAGGTGCACTCTGAAGAGCTTAATCAAGATCTCGTGCATCTAAAGTCAAGGCGAAGATCAGCCCTTGGCTCAGGTTGGAGTTTCTTTCCATGATCCGACTTCATGAAATTGGGGGCATCTTGTGCCCTTGGAAGCTTTCCATGATATGAGTTGTGAGGTGGTCCATGAACAAGGACTCCTGTGGGACAGTCGAGACCTGTTGGATGGCTCAAGGATGTCCCATAAGGAACGACGCAAGAGCAGGGTTCTAAGGGTTCTAAGGATCTCTAAGGAGAGATGCCTGGAAACCAAAGCAATAGATCCGATAGGTGCCTATGGGCCTGTTCGTTCCTTTTTACCTCTGGGGACATCAGTCTATGGGTCTGAGTGCCGGTAGGTGCTCAGATGGGCCCAGATTGCCCCTGTTTGTCCTGGGAAGCCACAAATATTGGGATGGCCTCAGGGACTTTGGAGGTTTATCCTATTAGTAGGGTTGTGTCCATTGGAATGGGCACATACAATTCCCTTGGAGAGGGCAAGCACAGTCTTCAGGTTTGGCTCCAGGGGCCTGAGCCTGTAGGGTGTGTAGGCCAGGGCTGTTTGGACAGTTTTCTGAAAACACAAACTCGGCTTATGTTTCGGGTCATAGGTATGGCAGGAGTGATCTACAGACCATCAGGAGAACTCTTTGGGATATGAAAAAAGGGCGAGTGTGAGGCTCTTGCTCAAGTTTTTGTCTCTGGATATCGTGTCAGTCATGGTCGTGAAATTTCGGGTGACACCATGGGAAATGGACGAGACTTACACTCTGGGGGTTTGGCCCCGTCCAAAGAGTTTGGGGTCATTCTGTGGGATGGAAGAAGTACGTTGTTCTGTTGTTGTTGATTTGTTTTGTTTTGTTTTTCAACCTCAGGTGTCCCACCAAATGAGGGATTCCAGAGTAGAGCCCTGGGGAGGGGCGACTGGACAACCAGAAATCTGGTTAAAAATAGGGGCCTAGGGACATGTCAAGCCCATTATGTCATCTAATGGTCCAGCCACTGAGAGTACGTTCTAGAGGACAGGACTCACGCTGAGGGTCACAATGCGTGTTTATGCCCTCGTCGCATTCAAGAATGGGTGGGGCCTCAGGGTGAATTCTGGTTTCCCATACACTAAACGTTGGACAACACGCCAACCACAAGGTTCCTTGCCATGGGTAAGGAAGAGTTCTGATTTCTGCATCACAGTCACCCCTGGGCAGTGATTGGAGATAAGTTCTAGGTTCTGAAGCCTGAAAACTGAGGTGGGGAAGAGATGATGACCTAAGGCCATGGAGGGTCTGATGAGCTCAGTGTGCGGTCAGCTGTCTGGGTGTTGGTAACGAGGTCCGGGCTCAGGTTGTCAGACAGTGCATTAGTGCCCAGGTTAGACTATATATTTTGGGTGCATTCGAGTGCCGTGTATGTTCTTATCTGAAGAACTCTTCAGGATTTGAAGAATGAGCCTGTGTGAGGCGCATGCTCAGGCTTTTGTCTCTGGATTTTGTATCAGCGATGGCTGTGGAATGTTGGGGAGGCCTCATGGGCCATGGACGAATCTTGCTCTCTGTGGATTTGGCCCGAACCCAATTGCTTTTTGTCAATCTGTGTGATGGGAGGACTCCTTTCAGGTTTTTTACCTCAGGTGTCCTACCAAAAGAGAAATTCCAAAGCAGAGCCCTGGGGAAGAGTGAAGGGACAACCCGAACTATGGTTAAAAATTGGGGCCTAGGGGCATGTCAAGCCCAATATGCTGTCTCTCCATCCAGCCACTGAGAGGCCTTAACTGAGGACTGGGCTCAGGTTGAGGGTCACAATGTGTGTTTGTGACCAATGTGACCCGCAAACATGGGGGGGCCTCATGGGCCACACTGGTTTCAACTACACTGAACCTTGGACAACATGCCAACCACAAGGTTTCTTGCTATGGGGAAAGTGTTCTGATTTCTGCACCATTTTCAAACCCGGGCCGTGATTGGAGATAAGGTCTAGGTTCTGAAGCCTGAAAACCGAGATTGAGAACAGATGACGACCTAAGGCCATGGCGGGTCCGATATGCTCAGTATGAGGCCAGCTGTCTGGGTGGGGCCTGGAGGTCCAGGCTCAGGCTGTGTCAGATAGGGCATTATTGCCCAGGTCAGCCTATATATGGGGGGGTACAGCCGAATAGCATGCCCCGTTGATCCTCATTTGGGGTATCTGTGCAGCCACAGAGGGCAATGTTTTTCTTCTGGAGGGCAGGCAGAGTGCTGCGTTGTAGTTCTGGATTGCCAAACTGGAGGGCTTGTGGGCCAGTAGTCTGAGGACGGAAGTCTGAGAACACAAGCTAGGCCTAGGTTTCTGGGTGAGGACATGGCAGGCATAATCTACAGACCTGAATCGAGATCTCGTGCATCTGAAGTCAGGCCTAAGATCATACGATAGCTCAGGTTGGACATTCAGTCCCTGATGGCCCCTTCTTGAAGGGGGGGTGGATCACGAGGCCATTGGGGTTTTCCCATGATGGGAGTTCTGAGAAGCGCCCAACTGTAAATATTCTTCTGCAGGACAATTGAGACCTGTTGGTTGGTTCCAGGACAACTATTCCGAGGAGGGTTCTAAGGATGGATGGCTGGGTAGCCCACCTCGCATTCCAATTGTCTCCAAGCAACAAGACAGGTTAGATCTGCTCGATCTGGGAGAGCAACCGAGGAAGCTGAGTTGAAATGGACTCTCCCGTGGATGTGTCCTAATATGATTTTGTGTCAATGGAGACCTTGGATTGAATCGGTGGCACTGGGACCCTGAAGGGTTCTCCTAAAGAGAGGCTTTCAAAAAGCTCCACTGTGCAACTTTCCGATGTTTAGATGAGATTTGTTCTGATGGGTGAGTCAAGAAACAGCCCTATGCTGTTATTGAAATCCAGGCCTCTGAGGAGAGATGCCAGGAAACCAAAGCAATGGATCTGATTGGTGCCTAGGGGCCTGTTCGTTCCTTTTTACCTCTGGGGACATCAGACTCCTGGTCTGAGTGCCGGTCGGTGCTCAGATGGGCCCAGATTGCCCCTGTTTGTCCCGGGATGCTACAAATATTTGGATGGCCACGGGGACATTGGAGGTTTATCGTATTAGGAGGGTTGTGGCCATTGGAATGGGTTAGGGTTAGATTTCTGCATCATTTTCAAACCCGGGCCGTGATTGGAAATAAGGTCTAGGTTCTGAAGCCTGAAAACCGAGGTTGAGAAGAGATGATGACCTACGGCCATGGCGGGTCTGATGTGCTCAATGTGCGGCCAGCTGTCTGGGTGGGGCCAGGAGGTCCAGGCTCAGGCTGTGTCAGAAAGGGCATTAGTCCCCGGTCAGCTTATATATTTGGGGTACAACCGAATGGCGTGCATGTTGATCCTCATTTGGGGTTTCTGGGTAGCCTGAGAAGGCAATGTTTTTCTTCTGGAGGGCAGGCAGAGTGCTGCATTGTAGTTCTGGATTGCCAAACTGGAGGTCTTGTGGGCCAGTAGTCTGAGGACGGAAGTCTGAGAACCCAAGCTAGGCCTCGGTTTCTGGGTGCGGATATGGCAGGCGCAATCTACAGACCTGAATTGAGATCTCGTGCATCTGAAGTCAGGGCGATGATCAGACGATCGTTCAGGTTAGACATACAGTCCCTGAGTGCCCCTTCTTGAAGGGGGTTGGATCACGAGGCCATGGGGCTTTTCCCACTATGGGAGTTCTGTGAAGCACCCAACTGCAAAGATTCTGCAGGACAATTGAGACCTTTTGGTTAGATCCAGGACAGGACAACGATTCTGAGCAGGGTTCTAAGGATGGATGGCTGGGTAGCCCACCTCGCATTCCAATTGTCTCCAAGAAACAAGACACGTTCTAGGGGCATGGCCCAGGGGCATGGCAAGCCCAATATCTGGGCCCATCTGAGCACCTACCGGCACTAAGACCCGTAGACTGATGTCCCCAGAGTTAAAAAGGAATGACAGGCCCCTAGGCACCTATCGGATCCATTGCTTTGTTTTCTAGGCATATCTCATCAGAGGCCTGGATTTCAATAACAGCATATGGCTGTCTGACTCACCTGTCAGAACAAATCTCATCTACACATGGGAAACTTTCACGGTGGAGCTGTGTGAAAGCCTCTTTTAGGAGAAGCCTTCAGGGACCCAGTGCCACCGCTTCATTCCAAGGTCTCCAGAGACACAAAATCATATTAGGACACATCCACGGGAGAGTCCATTTCAACTCAGGCTCCTCGGTTGCTCCCCCAGATCCAGCAGATCTAACCTGTCTTGTTGCTTGGAGACAATTGGAATGCGAGGTGGGCTACCCAGCCATCCATCCTTAGAACCCTGCTCGGAATCGTTTTCCTGGAGACAACCAACAGGTCTCAATTGTCCTGCAGAAGAATCTTTGCAGTTGGGAGCTTCTCACAACTCCCATCGTGGGAAAAGCCCCATGGCCTCGTGATGCACTCCCCCCTTCAAGAAGGGGCCCATCAGGGACAGAACGTCCTACCTTAGCGATCGTCTGATCCTCGCCCTGACTTCAGATGCACAAGATTTCGATTCAAGTCTGTAGATTGTGCCTGCCATATCCTCACCCAGAAACTTAGGCCTAGCTTGGGTTCTCAGACTTCCGTCGTCAGACTATTGGCCCACAAGCCCTCCAGGTTGGCAATCCAGAACTACAATGCAGCACTCTGCCTGCCCTCCAGAAGAAAAACATTGCCCTCTGGGGCCACCCAGAAACCCAAATGAGGATCAATCTGCACGCCATTCGGCTGTACCCCAAATATATAGGCTGACCTGGGCACTAATGCCCTTTCTGACACAGCCTGAGCCTGGACCTCCTGGCCCCACCCAGACAGCTGGCCGCACACTGAGCACATCGGACCCACCATGAGCTTAGGTGGTCATCTATTCTCAAACTCTGTTTTCAGGCTTCAGAACCTAGACCTTATCTCCAATCACGGCCCCGGTTTGAAAATGATGCAGACATGAGAACTCCTTCCCCATGGCAAGAAAGGTTGTGGTTGGCATGTTGTCTAAGGTTCAGTGTCGTTGAAACCAGTTTGGCCTATGAGGCCCCGCCCATGCTTGCGGGCCACATTGGTCACAAACACACATTGTGACCCACAGCCTGAGCCCGGTCTTCAGGTAAGGCCTCTCAGTGGCTGGATGGAGAGACAGCATACTGGGCTTGCCATGCCCCTAGGCCCCAATTTTTAATCATATTTCGGATTCTCCCTTCACTCTTCCCCAGGGCTCTGCTTTGGAATTCCTCTTTTGGTGGGACACCTGAGGTAACAAAACTGAAAGGAGTCCTCCCATCACACTATTGACGAAAAACAATTGGGATCGGGCCAAATCCACAGAGAGCAAGATTCGTCCATGGCCCATGAGGCCTCCCCAACATTCCACGGCCATCGCTGATACAAAATCTAGAGACAAAAGCCTGAGCACGTGCCTCAGACTCGCACTTTATTCATATCCTGAAGAGTTCTTCAGATAAGAACCTACACGGCACTCGAATGCACCCAAAATATATAGTCTAACCTGGGCACTAATGCACTGTCTGACAACCTGAGCCCGGACCTCGTGACCAACACCCAGACAGCGGACTGCACACTGAGCACGTCAGACCGCCATGGCCTTAGGGCATCATCTCTTCCCTACCTCAGTTTTCAGGCTTCAGAACCTAGACCTTAACTCTAATCACTGCCCAGGGGTGACTGTGATGCAGAAATCAGAACTCTTCCTTACCCTTCCAAGAAACCTTGTGGTTGGCATGTTGTCCAACGTTCAGTGTAGGAGAAACCAGCACTCACCCTGAGACCCCGCCCATTCTTGAGTTCGACGAGGGCATAAACAGGCATTGTGACCCTCAGCGTGAGTCCTGTCTTCTAGTACGTCCTCTCAGTGGCTGGACCATTAGATGTCATAAAGGGATGACATGTCCCTAGGCCCCAATTTTTAACCAGATTTCTGGTTGTCAGTCGCCCCTCCCCAGGGCTCTACTCTGGAATCCCTCATTTGGTGGGACACCTGAGGTTGAAAAACAAAACAAAACAAATCAACATCAACAGAACAATGGACTTCTTCCATCCCACAGAATGACCCCAAACTCTTTGAACTGGGCCAAACCCCCAGAGAGTAAGTCTCGTCCTTTTCCCAGGAAGTCACCCGGAAATTTCACGACCATGAGTGACACGATATCCAGAGACAAAAACTTGAGCAAGAGCCTCACACTCGCCGTTTTTTCATATCCCAAAGAGTTCTCCTCATGGTCTGTAGATCAGTCCTGCCATACCTATGACCCGAAACATAAGCCGAGTTTGTGTTTTCAGACAACTGTCCAAACAGCCCTGGCCTACACACCCTACAGGCTCAGGCCCATGGATATAAACCTGACGACTGTGCTTGCCCTCTCCAATGGAATTGCATGTGCCCATTTCAATGGCCAAAACCCTACTAAGAGGATAAACCTCAAAAGTCTCTGAGGCCATCCCAATATTTGTGGCTTCCCAGGACAAACAGGGGCAATCTGGGCCAATCTGAGCACCTACCTACACTCAGAGCCGTAGACTGATGTCCCCAGAGGTAAAAAGGAACGAACAGGCCCTTAGGCACCTATCGGATCCATTGCTTTGGTTTCCAGGCATCTCTCCTCAGAGGCCTGGATTTCAATAACAGCATATGGCTGTTTCTTGACTCACCCATCAGAACAAATCTCATATACACATGGGAAACTTGCACGATGGAGCTGTGTGAAAGCCTTTCTTTAGGAGAACCCTTCAGGGCCCCAGTGCCACCTCTTCATTCCAAGGTTTCCATAGACAAAAAATCATATTAGGAAACATCCATGGGAGAGTCCATTTCAACTCAGCCTCCTCGGTTGCTCCCCCAGAACCAGCAGATCTAACCTCTCTTGTTGCTTGGAGACAATTGGAATGCTAGGTGGGCTACCCAGCCATCCATCCTTAGAACCCTGCTTGGAATCGTTGTCCAGAAGCCAACCAACATGTCTCAATTGTCCTGCAGAAGAATCTTTGCAGTTGGGAGTTTCTCACAACTCCCATCGTGGGAAAACCCCCATGGCCTCGTGATCCACCCCCCCTTCAAGAAGGGGCCATCAGGGCAGAATGTCTAACCTGAGCAATCGTCTGATCCTCGCCCTGACTTCAGATGCACGAGATCTCGATTCAGGTCTGTAGATTGTGCCTGCCATATCCTCACCCAGAAACCTAGGCCTAGCTTGGCTTCTCAGACTTCCGTCCTCTGACTACTGGCACACAAGCCCTCCGGTTTGGCAATCCAGAACTACAATGCAGCACTCTGCCTGCCCTCCAGAGAAAAACAATGCCCTCTGGGGCTACCCAGAACCCCAAATGAGGAAAAATGCGGCACGCCATTCGGCTGTACCCCAAATATAAGGGCTGTCCAGGGCACTAATGCCCTTTGTGACACAGCCTGAGCCTGGACCTCCTGGCCCCACCCAGACATCTGGCCGCACACTGAGCACATCGGACCCGTCATGGCCTTAGGTCGTCATCTCTTCTCAACCTCGGTTTTCAGGCTTCAGAACCTAGACCTTATTTCCAATCACGGCCTGGGTTTGAAAATAATGCAGTAATCATAACTCTTTCCCCATGGCAAGAAACCTTGTGGTTGGCATGTTGTCCAAGTTTCAGTGTAGTTGAAACCAGTGTGGCCCATGAGGCCGCGCCCATGTTTGTGGGCCACATTGGTCACAAACACACATTGCGACCCTCAGCCTGAGCCCAGTCCTCAGGTAAGGCCTCTCAGTGGATGGATGGAGAGACAGCATATTGGCCTTGCCATGCCCCCAGGCCCCAATTTTTAACCATAGATCGGGTTGTCCTTTCAGTCTTCCCCAGGGCAACAATCATATAAATAACCATTTCATACCTACTTAAAAATTGCATAATACCACACTCCTAGATCCTCTCTGAATGCTCTAAAATAACCCTTAAAGAAATACATTTTTATTTTTTATTTTTTTTTTAAGATTTTTATTTATTTATTGACAGAGAGATTACAAGTAGGCAGAGAGGCAGGCAGAGAGAGATAGGAGGAAGCAGGCTCCCTGCTGAGCAGAGAGCCCGATGCGGGACTCGATCCCAGGACCCTGAGATCATGACCTGAGCCGAAGGCAGCGGCTTAACCCACTGAGCCACCCAGGCGCCAAAGAAATACATTTTTAAAAATAACAGATTTTTTGGCGAATAATTTAATAAAATAAAAGTTTCATTCATCTATGTAGATCATAAAAATTTTTTTAATAAGCATCAAATTATAACTCTGAATTGTGCTAAAATGAATCCACCTACTAAGGGTGAGAGAACAAAAATAAACATCATTTTTCCAAATAAGAGGAATTTATTACCTTCGAATCAAAGCATGTGGATTTGTTCAAACTGGCATTAAAGGAATATGGAAACACAAACGATAGAAAGTCATATTTTAGATTTCTAAATCTTCAAAGTGAAGAGTATACATTTTTTAAATGTTACATAATGCTACATAATGACAAGATGACAGGTTGTGACAAATAGCATTTTAAAAGCTCTACTCATAATGGAACGGAAGGTGTCATTTCCCTATAATTTTATATATGTCATTAATTTACTATATCTGGATACAACATATTACCAAACAGATGTTCATCAAAGACTAAATAATTCTTACTGGAGCATAATAATTTGAACCTACATCTATTAATCATTTTTTTCGATCAAACATTTATAGTCTCACTAAACATTTTATCAGTTGTTGACAAAATTAAAAAAAAACAGTAGGATAAAATGTCGTGATTGGAAAAGTAGATTTTCTTTGAAATTTGCATTTTTAAATGAAAATATTTGCTGATATTTTAAAAACTTTAAATGTAATTTTATATATATCTGACCTTGCAAATGATATAAAACGTTTGGAGACTTAATATAGTTTGAGGCACATGGTAAGCAATAATCAATTTTTTTGTTGATCCAAGTGTTCTTGTATTATTTTTCTTAATTATTCTATTACCACAATTTATAGTTCTAAGATTTTTTTCCACCCCCCCATTTTAAAATCTCTTAAGGTGGCACTCACCTTGCACTTGATGACATATCCTAGTTTAACTGTCAGCATTTCTCTTTCTTAGTCGAACATAAACTATAGTGCATCTTACCCTTGATGAAAGCTAGGATGCAATTAAATACTCTATTATGGTTACGATTCTGATATTTGAAATCCTCCGGTAGCTCCCTGTGCCCACACAGTGTAGAACCTCACCTCCTCGGCATAGTATACAAACCATCTCACCCCCAGTGTTAACCCCGGGGCTCAGCCTCCTTACCCAGGTGAAGCTGCCAGATCAGCTGTCGGTTGTCATGAACATGCTGTAGTTTCCGGAATGCACTGTGCTGCCTCCTGGCACTTTGAAACTTGACACACTCAGCTCTGCAGAGCTGAAACGAGATCTCGTGCATCTGAAATCAGGTGAGGATCTGAAGAACGCTCAGGTTGGAGTTTCTGTCCCTTATGGCCCTCTTCATGAAGAGGTGGGGGATCCCGAGGCCATGGAATTTTTCCCACGATGGGAGTTGTGAGATGCTCCAAACCGTAAAGATTTTTCTGCAGGGCGATTGAGACCTGTTGGTTGGCTCCAGGACTTCCCATACGGATCGATTCCGAGTAGGGTTCTAAGGATGGATGGCTGGGAAGCCCGACTCTCATTCCTCTTGTGTCCTAGTGGCAAGAAGGTTAGATCTGCTGGATCTGGGGGAGAAACTGAGAGGGTTGAGTTGAAATGGACTCTCTTGTGGATGGGTCCTAATGTGGGTTTGTGTCCATGGAGAACTTGGAATGAGGCAGTGGCACAGGGTCCCTGAAGGGTTCTCCTAACCAGAGGCTTTGACACAGCTCCAACGTGCATGATTCCCACGTGGAGACAAGATTTGTTCTGTTGGGTGCCTCAAGAAACAGCCATATGCTGCTATTGGAATCCAGGCCTCTGAGGAGAGATGCCTGGACAACAAAGCAATGGATCCGATTAGGATCTAGGGGCCTGCTCATTCCAATTTACCTCTGGGGACATCTGTCCACGGGTCTAAGTGCAGGTAGATGCTCAGCTGGTGTCAGACCGCCCTTGTTTTTCCTGGGCAGTCAACACTATTGGGATGGCCCCAGGCACTTTGGAGGTTTAGCATCCTGGTTCTAGGTTTGTGGCCAATGGAATGGGCAGAAATCCCAGGTACAGTCCTCAGGTTTGGCTCCAAGAACCTGTGCCTGTAAGTTTTGTGGGCCATGGCGGTGGGGACACTTGTCTGAAAACACAAACCCGGCTTACGTTTCAGGTCGTAGGTATTGCAGGACTGATCTACAGACCGTGAGGAGAACTCTTCAGGATATGAACAAGGGGGCGAGTGTGAGACGCTTGCTCAAGATTTTGTCTCTGGATATTGTGTCACTGATGGCCGTGGAATGTCCGGGTGGCCTCATGGGCCATGGACGAGTCTTCCTCTCTGGGCATTTGGCCCTATCCCAAGAGTTCGGGGTTATTCTTTGAGATGGGAGGAGTCCGTTATTTTTTTGTTTTCACCTCAGGTGTCCCACCAAAAGAGAGTTTCCAGAGCAGAGCCCTGGGGAGGGGCGACTGGACAACCAGAAAGCTGGTTAAAACTTGGGGCCTAGGGGCATGGCAAGCCCATTATGACGTCTAATGGTCCAGCCACTGAGAGGACTTACTAGAGGACAGGACTCACGCTGAGGGTCACAATGCGTGTTTGTGCCCTCTTCGTACTCAAGCATGGGGGGGGCCTCATGGTGAACGCTGGTTTCTCCTACACTGAACGTGGGACAACATGCCAACCACAAGGTTTCTTGCCATAGGGAAGGAGGTTTTCTGATTTCTGCATCACATTCACCCATTGGCGGGGTGTGGAGTTAAGGTCTATGTCCTGAAGACTGAGAAGCTAGGTTGGGAATAGATGACGAGCTAAGGCCATGGCGGGTCTGTTGTGCTCAGTGTGCGGTCAGCTGTCTGGGTGTTGGTCAGGAAGTCCGGGCTCAGGCTGTGTCAGACAGTGTATTAGTGCCCAGATTTGTCGATATAATTTGTGTACAGAAGGGTGCCGTGTAGGTCTATCCTCATTTCGGGTGTCTGGGAAGCTCCATAGGGCAACATTTTGCTTTTTATCTGGAGGGCAGGCAGAGTGCTGCCTTGTGGGTCCAGAATTGCCAAACGTGAGGTCTTGGGGGCCAGGAGTGTGAGGACGGACATTGGAGAACAGATGTTTCTAATAGGTTTAAGGGCGAGGGCAAGGCCGGCACACTCTGCAGAGCTGCATCGAGATGTCGTGCATCTGAATTCAGGGCGTGGATCAGACGTTGGCTCAGGTTGGAGTTCCTGTCCATGATTTCCCCTTCAGAAAGGGGGTGGGGGCTTCAGAAAGCCATCTCGGTTTTCCCACGTTGTGAGATGCTCCAAAACGCAAGGATTCCTCCTGCAGGACATTTGAGACCTTTTGGATGGGTCCAGGACGTTCCATATGGAACGACGTCAGAGCAGGGTTCTAAGGGCGGAGACCTGGGCAAGCCACCTCGTATCTCAATCATCTCCTAGCGACAAGACAGGTTCTATCTGCTGGCTCTGGCGGAGCAACCGAGAAGCCAGAGTTGAAATGGACTCTCCTGCGGATGGATCCTAATGTGGGTTTGTGTCCATGGAGACCTTGGAAAGGGGTGGTGGCACCGGGCCCTGAAGGATTCTCCTAACCGGAAGTTTTGACACAGTTCCAGCCTGCTATTTTCCCATGTCGGGACAAGATTTGCCTCCGGAAACCCTCGCATGCTGGTATTTGAAAACATGCCTCTGAGGAGAGATGCCTGGAAACCCAAGCAATGGATCCGATTACGGCCTAGGGACCTGTGAGGTTCAATCTACTACCCTGGTGACATCCAACTACGGTATGAGTGGAAGTAGATGCTCAGCTATTGTCAGACGCCCTTGTTTGTCCCGGGCGGCCTACACAATTGGGATGGCCTCAGGGACTGTGGAGGTTTCTCCTAATTTGGAGGCGTGTGGTCAAGGGAATGGGCAGAATTCCAGTGGAGTGGGCAGGCACAGACCTGATGTGTGGTTCCAGGCGCCCCAGCCTGGAGGGTGTGTGGGCCAGGAGCGTGGGGATAGAAGTCTGAAAACACTAATGCGGCTTACGATTGGGGACATAAGTATGGCAGGCCCGATCTACAGGCCCTGAGGAGAACTCTTCGGGATATGAAGAAAGAGTGAGTGTGAGGCATTTATTCAGGCTTTTGTCTCTGGATTTTGTGTCAACGATGGCCGTGGAATGTCGAGGAGGCCTCATGGGCCATGGACAAGTCTTCCTCTCTGTGGATTTGGCACGTACCCAATTGTTTTGGGTCCATCATGGGGATGGGAGGAGTCCTATCAGTTTGGTTACCTCAGGTGTCCCATCACAAGAGGGATTTCAAAGAAGAGCCCTACGGAGGGGTGAATGGACAAACCGAAATATGGTTAGTTCCAGCCACTGAGAGGCCTTCCTTGAGGACAGAACTCACGCTGAGGGTCACAATGTGTGTTTATGCCTTCTAAGCGCTCAAGCATGGGCGGGAATCATGGTCCACACTGTTGCTCCTACACTGAACGTTGGACTCCATGCCAACCACATGTATTCTTGCCATGGGGAAGTAGTAGTTCTGATTTTTTTTTCATCTCTTTCACTGCTGGGCCGTGATTGGACTTAAGGTCTAGGTTGTGTAGTCTGAAAACCGAGCTTGGGAAGAGATGACGACGTGCTCAGTGTGGAGCCAGCTCGCAGAGTGTTGGTCGGGAGGTTCAGGCCTAGGCTGCGTCAGACCAGGCATTAGTTTTCAGGGTATATTGTATAATTGGGGGAGAGTCGAGTGCCGTGCAGCTTGATCCTCATTTAGCGTTTCTGGGTAGCCCCAAGGGCAACGTTTTCTTCAGGAGGGCAGGCAGAGTGCTGCTTTGTGGCTCCGGAATTCCCAAACTGGATGCCCTTTGGGCAAGGAGTGTGAGGACGGAAGAATGAGAATACAAGTTAGGCGTAGGTTTCGGGGCGAGGGCACGGCAGACACTATCTGCACATCTGAATCGGGACTTCGGGCATCTGAAGTCAGGGAGGGTTCAGACCTAGGCTCAGGTTGGAGTTTCTGTCCTTTCTTGAAGGGGGCAGCATCTCGAGGCCATGGAGGTTTACCCAGGAGGGGAGTTGGGATATGCTCCAAGCCACAAGGATTTTTTCTGATCAACAATTGAGATCTGTTGGATCGCTCCAGGATGTTTCATACGGAACGACAGCAAAGCAGGGATCGAAGGATGGAACCCAGGGCAGACTGCCTCTATTCTAACTGTCTCCCAGTTAATAGACAGTTTTGATATGCTAGCTCTAGGGGAGCAACGGAAGGGGCTGAGTTGAAATGGACTCTACTGCGGATGGGACCTATTGTGGGTTTGTGTGCATAGAGACCCTGGCACGGATCTGTGACACACGGACCCTGAATGCTTCTCCTAACCAGAGGTTATGCGTCATCTCTAAAAGACAAGTTTCCCATGTGGAGACTAGATTTGATCTGATTGGTGCCTCAGGAAAGCCCCACATGCTGATATTGGAAACCAGGCCTCTGATGAGAGATAGCAGGAAACCAAAACAATGGACCCCATTAGGGCCTAGGGCCCTGTCCCGTTCAATCTCCTTCTCTGGGGACATCCATCTACAGTATGAGTGGAGATGGATGCTCAGCTGGTTCCAGGCAGCCCTTGTTTGTCCTGGGCGTTCTATACTATGGGGATGGCCTTGGGTTCTTTGGAGGTTTCTTCGAGTTTGTATGATTGTGGTCAATGGAAGGGGCAGAATTCCCGTGGAGTTGAGAGGCACAGACCTGATGTGTGGCTCCAGGGTCCCCAGGCTGGAGGGTGTGGAAGCCAGGAATGTGGGGATAGAAGTCTGAAAACACACACTCGGCTTGTTTTGGGGACGTAGGTATGGCAGTCCCGATCTACAGACCGTGAGGGGAACTCTTTGGGATAGGAAGAAAGAGCGAGTGTGAGGCGCTTATTCAGGCTTTTGTCTCTGGATTTTGTGTCAACGATGGGCGTGGAATGTCGGGGAGGCCTCATGGGCCATGGATGAGTCTTCCTCTCTGTGGATTTGGCCCGATCCCAATTTGGGGGTCAATCTGTGGGATGGGAGGAGTCCTTTCAGTTTGGTTACCTCATTCTAAAGCAGAGCACTGGGGAGGGGCGAATGGACAACACGAACTATGGTTAAAAATTGGGGCCTAGGGGCATGGCAAGCCCAATATGCCATCTCTTGGTCCAGCCACTGAGAGACCTTACTTGGGGACTGGGCTCACGCTGAGGGTCACAATGCGTATTTGTGACCAACGCGGCCCTCAAGCATGGCGGGGTCAAAGGGCCACACTGCTATCAACTACACTGAACGTTGGGCAACACGCCAACCACAAGATTTCTTGCCATGGGGAAGGATTTCTGATTTCTGCCTCATGTTCAACCCTGGGCAGTGTTTGGAGAAAACGTCTAGGTTCTGAAGCCTGAAAACCGAAGTTGGGAAGAGATGACGACCTAAGGCTTCGGCAGGTGCGATGTGTTCAGTGGGAGTCCAGCTGGCTGGGTGTGGGTCGGGAGGTCCAGGCTCAGGCTGTGACAGAAAGGGCATGAGTGCCCAGGGCATCCTGTAGAATTGGGGTACAGTCACATGGAGAAAAGGTTGATCCTCCTTTGGGGCTTCTGGTTAGCCCCAGAGGGTAATGTTTTTTCTTCAGGACGGCAGGCAGAGGGCTGCATTGTAGTACTGGAATTGCCAAACTGGAGGGCTTGTGGGCCAGGAGTTGAGGACAGAAGTCTGAGAACACAAGCAACCTTAGGTTTCTGGGCGAGGGCATGGCAGGTACGCTCTGCAGAGCTGAAACGAGATCTCGTGCATCTGAAATCAGGTGAGGATCTGACGAACGCTCAGGTTGGAGTTTCTGTCCCTTATGGCCCTCTTCATGAAGAGGTGGTGGATCCCGAGGCCATGGAATTTTTCCCACGATGGGAGTTGTGAGATTTTCCAAACCTTAAAGATTCTTCTGCAGGGCGATTGAGACCTGTTGGTTGGCTCCAGGACTTCCCATACGGATCGATTCCGAGTAGGGTTCTAAGGATGGATGGCTGGGAAGCCCGACTCTCATTCCTCTTGTGTCCTAGTGACAAGACAGGTTAGATCTGCTGGATCTGGGGGAGAAACTGAGAGGGTTGAGTTGAAATGGACTCTCTTGTGGATGGGTCCTAATGTGGGTTTGTGTCCATGGAGAACTTGGAATGAGGCAGTGGCACAGGGTCCCTGAAGGGTTCTCCTAACCAGAGGCTTTGACACAGCTCCAACGTGCATGATTCCCACGTGGAGACGAGATTTGTTCTGTTGGGTGCCTCAAGAAACAGCCATATGCTGCTATTGGAATCCAGGCCTCTGAGGAGAGATGCCTGGACAACAAAGCAATGGATCCGATTAGGATCTAGGGGCCTGCTCATTCCAATTTACCTCTGGGGACATCTGTCCACGGGTCTAAGTGCAGGTAGATGCTCAGCTGGTGTCAGACCGCCCTTGTTTTTCCTGGGCAGTCAAACACTATTGGGATGGCCCCGGGCACTTTGGAGGTTTATCATCCTGTTTCTACGTTGGTGGCCAATGGAATGGGCAGAAATCCCAGGTACAGTCCTCAGGTTTGGCTCCAAGAACCTGTGCCTGTAAGTTTTGTGGGCCATGGCGGTGCGGACACTTGTCTGAAAACACAAACCCGGCTTACGTTTCAGGTCGTAGGTATTGCAGGACTGATCTACAGACCGTGAGGAGAACTCTTCAGGATATGAACAAGGGGGCGAGTGTGAGACGCTTGCTCAAGATTTTGTCTCTGGATATTGTGTCACTGATGGCCGTGGAATGTCCGGGTGGCCTCATGGGCCATGGACGAGTCTTCCTCTCTGGGCATTTGGCCCTATCCCAAGAGTTCGGGGCTATTCTTTGAGATGGGAGGAGTCCGTTATTTTTTTGTTTTCACCTCAGGTGTCCCACCAAAAGAGAGTTTCCAGAGCAGAGCCCTGGGGAGGGGCGACTGGACAACCAGAAAGCTGGTTAAAACTTGGGGCCTAGGGGCATGGCAAGCCCATTATGACGTCTAATGGTCCAGCCACTGAGAGGACTTACTAGAGGACAGGACTCACGCTGAGGGTCACAATGCGTGTTTGTGCCCTCTTCGTACTCAAGCATGGGCGGGGCCTCATGGTGAACGCTGGTTTCTCCTACACTGAACGTGGGACAACATGCCAACCACAAGGTTTCTTGCCATAGGGAAGGAGGAGTTCTGATTTCTGCATCACATTCACCCCTTGGCGGGGTGTGGAGTTAAGGTCTATGTCCTGAAGCCTGAGAGGCTAGGTTGGGAATAGATGACGAGCTAAGGCCATGGCGGGTCTGTTGTGCTCAGTGTGCGGTCAGCTGTCTGGGTGTTGGTCAGGAAGTCCGGGCTCAGGCTGTGTCAGACAGTGTATTAGTGCCCAGATTTGTCGATATAATTTGTGTACAGAAGGGTGCCGTGTAGGTCTATCCTCATTTCGGGTGTCTGGGAAGCTCCATAGGGCAACATTTTGCTTTTTATCTGGAGGGCAGGCAGAGTGCTGCCTTGTGGGTCCAGAATTGCCAAACGTGAGGTCTTGGGGGCCAGGAGTGTGAGGACGGACATTGGAGAACAGATGTTTCACATAGGTTGAAGGGCGAGGGCAAGGCCCGCACACTCTGCAGAGCTGCATCGAGATGTCGTGCATCTGAATTCAGGGCGAGGATCAGACGTTGGCTCAGGTTGGAGTTCCTGTCCATGATTTCCCCTTCAGAAAGGGGGTGGGGGCTTCAGAAAGCCATCACGGTTTTCCCACGTTGGGAGTTGTGAGATGCTCCAAAACGCAAGGATTCCTTCTGGAGGACATTTGAGACCTTTTGGATGGGTCCAGGACGTTCCATATGGAACGACGCCAGAGCAGGGTTCTAAGGGCGGAGCCCTGGGCAAGCCGCCTCGCATCTCAATCGTCTCCTAGCGACAAGACAGGTTCTATCTGCTGGCTCTGGCGGAGCAACCGAGAAGCCAGAGTTGAAATGGACTCTCCTGCGGATGGATCCTAATGTGGGTTTGTGTCCATGGAGACCTTGGAAAGGGGTGGTGGCACCGGGCCCTGAAGGATTCTCCTAACCGGAAGTTTTGACACAGTTCCAGCCTGCTATTTTCCCATGTCGGGACAAGATTTGCCTCCGGAAACCCCCGCATGCTGGTATTTGAAAACATGCCTCTGAGGAGAGATGCCTGGAAACCCAAGCAATGGATCCGATTACGGCCTAGGGACCTGTGAGGTTCAATCTACAACCCTGGTGACATCCAACTACGGTATGAGTGGAGGTAGATGCTCAGCTGTTGTCAGACGCCCTTGTTTGTCCCGGGCGGCCTACACAATTGGGATGGCCTCAGGGACTGTGGAGGTTTCTCCTAATTTGGAGGCGTGTGGTCAAGGGAATGGGCAGAATTCCAGTGGAGTGGGCAGGCACAGACCTGATGTGTGGCTCCAGGGGCCCCAGCCTGGAGGGTGTGTGGGCCAGGAGCGTGAGGATAGAAGTCTGAAAACACTAACGCGGCTTACGTTTGGGGACATAAGTATGGCAGGCCCGATCTACAGGCCCTGAGGAGAACTCTTCGGGATATGAAGAAAGAGTGAGTGTGAGGCATTTATTCAGGCTTTTGTCTCTGGATTTTGTGTCAACGATGGCCGTGGAATGTTGAGGAGGCCTCATGGGCCATGGACAAGTCTTCCTCTCTGTGGATTTGGCACGTACCCAATTGTTTTGGGTCCATCATGGGGATGGGAGGAGTCCTATCTGTTTGGTTACCTCAGGTGTCCCACCAAAAGAGGGTTTTCAAAGAAGAGCCCTGCGGAGGGGTGAATGGACAAACCGAAATATGGTTAGTTCCAGCCACTGAGAGGCCTTCCTTGAGGACAGAACTCACGCTGAGGGTCACAATGTGTGTTTATGCCTTCTAAGCGCTCAAGCATGGGCGGGAATCATGGTCCACACTGTTGCTCCTACACTGAACGTTGGGCTCCATGCCAACCACATGTATTCTTGCCATGGGGAAGTAGTAGTTCTGATTTTTTTTTCATCTCTTTCACTGCTGGGCCGTGATTGGACTTAAGGTCTAGGTTGTGTAGTCTGAAAACCGAGCTTGGGAAGAGATGACGACGTGCTCAGTGTGGAGCCAGCTCGCAGAGTGTTGGTCGGGAGGTTCAGGCCTAGGCTGCGTCAGACCAGGCATTAGTTTTCAGGGTATATTGTATAATTGGGGGAGAGTCGAGTGCCGTGCAGCTTGATCCTCATTTAGCGTTTCTGGGTAGCCCCAAGGGCAACGTTTTTCTTCAGGAGGGCAGGCAGAGTGCTGCTTTGTGGCTCCGGAATTCCCAAACTGGATGCCCTTTGGGCAAGGAGTGTGAGGACGGAAGAATGAGAATACAAGTTAGGCGTAGGTTTCGGGGCGAGGGCACGGCAGACACTATCTGCACATCTGAATCGGGACTTCGGGCATCTGAAGTCAGGGAGGGTTCAGACCTAGGCTCAGGTTGGAGTTTCTGTCCATTATGGTCCTTTCTTGAAGGGGGCAGCATCTCGAGGCCATGGAGGTTTACCCAGGAGGGGAGTTGGGATATGCTCCAAGCCACAAGGATTTTTTCTGATCAACAATTGAGATCTGTTGGATCGCTCCAGGATGTTTCATACGGAACGACAGCAAAGCAGGGATCGAAGGATGGAACCCAGGGCAGACTGCCTCTATTCTAACTGTCTCCCAGTTAATAGACAGTTTTGATATGCTAGCTCTAGGGGAGCAACGGAAGGGGCTGAGTTGAAATGGACTCTACTGCGGATGGGACCTATTGTGGGTTTGTGTGCATAGAGACCCTGGCACGGATCTGTGACACACGGACCCTGAATGCTTCTCCTAACCAGAGGTTATGCGTCATCTCCAAAAGACAAGTTTCCCATGTTGAGACTAGATTTGATCTGATTGGTGCCTCAGGAAAGCCCCACATGCTGATATTGGAAACCAGGCCTCTGATGAGAGATAGCAGGAAACCAAAACAATGGACCCCATTAGGGCCTAGGGCCCTGTCCCGATCAATCTCCTTCTCTGGGGACATCCATCTACAGTATGAGTGGAGATGGATGCTCAGCTGGTTCCAGGCAGCCCTTGTTTGTCCTGGGTGTTCTATACTATGGGGATGGCCTTGGGGACTTTGGAGGTTTCTCCGAGTTTGTATGATTGTGGTCAATGGAAGGGGCAGAATTCCCGTGGAGTTGAGAGGCACAGACCTGATGTGTGGTTCCAGGGTCCCCAGGCTGGAGGGTGTGGAAGCCAGGAATGTGGGGATAGAAGTCTGAAAACACACACTCGGCTTGTTTTGGGGACGTAGGTATGGCAGTCCCGATCTACAGACCGTGAGGGGAACTCTTTGGGATAGGAAGAAAGAGCGAGTGTGAGGCGCTTATTCAGGCTTTTGTCTCTGGATTTTGTGTCAACGATGGGCGTGGAATGTCGGGGAGGCCTCATGGGCCATGGATGAGTCTTCCTCTCTGTGGATTTGGCCCGATCCCAATTTGGGGTCAATCTGTGGGATGGGAGGAGTCCTTTCAGTTTGGTTACCTCATTCTAAAGCAGAGCACTGGGGAGGGGTGAATGGACAACACGAACTATGGTTAAAAATTGGGGCCTAGGGGCATGGCAAGCCCAATATGCCATCTCTTGGTCCAGCCACTGAGAGACCTTACTTGGGGACTGGGCTCACGCTGAGGGTCACAATGCGTATTTGTGACCAACGCGGCCCTCAAGCATGGCGGGGTCAAAGGGCCACACTGCTATCAACTACACTGAACGTTGGGCAACACGCCAACCACAAGATTTCTTGCCATGGGGAAGGATTTCTGATTTCTGCCTCATGTTCAACCCTGGGCATTGATTGGAGAAAACGTCTAGGTTCTGAAGCCTGAAAACCGAAGTTGGGAAGAGATGACGACCTAAGGCTTCGGCAGGTCCGATGTGTTCAGTGGGAGTCCAGCTGGCTGGGTGTGGGTCGGGAGGTCCAGGCTCAGGCTGTGACAGAAAGGGCATGAGTGCCCAGGGCATCCTGTAGAATTGGGGTACAGTCACATGGAGAAAAGGTTGATCCTCCTTTGGGGCTTCTGGTTAGCCCCAGAGGGTAATGTTTTTTCTTCTTCAGGACGGCAGGCAGAGGGCTGCATTGTAGTACTGGAATTGCCAAACTGGAGGGCTTGTGGGCCAGGAGTTGAGGACAGAAGTCTGAGAACACAAGCAACCTTAGGTTTTTCTGGGCGAGGGCATGGCAGGTACGCTCTGCAGAGCTGAAACGAGATCTCGTGCATCTGAAATCAGGTGAGGATCTGACGAACGCTCAGGTTGGAGTTTCTGTCCCTTATGGCCCTCTTCATGAAGAGGTGGTGGATCCCGAGGCCATGGAATTTTTCCCACGATGGGAGTTGTGAGATTTTCCAAACCTTAAAGATTCTTCTGCAGGGCGATTGAGACCTGTTGGTTGGCTCCAGGACTTCCCATACGGATCGATTCTGAGTAGGGTTCTAAGGATGGATGGCTGGGAAGCCCGACTCTCATTCCTCTTGTGTCCTAGTGACAAGACAGGTTAGATCTGCTGGATCTGGGGGGAGAAACTGAGAGGGTTGAGTTGAAATGGACTCTCTTGTGGATGGGTCCTAATGTGGGTTTTGTGTCCATGGAGAACTTGGAATGAGGCAGTGGCACAGGGTCCCTGAAGGGTTCTCCTAACCAGAGGCTTTGACACAGCTCCAACGTGCATGATTCCCACGTGGAGACGAGATTTGTTCTGTTGGGTGCCTCAAGAAACAGCCATATGCTGCTATTGGAATCCAGGCCTCTGAGGAGAGATGCCTGGACAACAAAGCAATGGATCCGATTAGGATCTAGGGGCCTGCTCATTCCAATTTACCTCTGGGGACATCTGTCCACGGGTCTAAGTGCAGGTAGATGCTCAGCTGGTGTCAGACCGCCCTTGTTTTTCCTGGGCAGTCAAACACTATTGGGATGGCCCCGGGCACTTTGGAGGTTTATCATCCTGTTTTTTCTACGTTGGTGGCCAATGGAATGGGCAGAAATCCCAGGTACAGTCCTCAGGTTTGGCTCCAAGAACCTGTGCCTGTAAGTTTTGTGGGCCATGGCGGTGCGGACACTTGTCTGAAAACACAAACCCGGCTTACGTTTCAGGTCGTAGGTATTGCAGGACTGATCTACAGACCGTGAGGAGAACTCTTCAGGATATGAACAAGGGGGCGAGTGTGAGACGCTTGCTCAAGATTTTGTCTCTGGATATTGTGTCACTGATGGCCGTGGAATGTCCGGGTGGCCTCATGGGCCATGGACGAGTCTTCCTCTCTGGGCATTTGGCCCGATCCCAAGAGTTCGGGGTTATTCTTTGAGATGGGAGGAGTCCGTTTTTTTTTTTTTTTGTTTTCACCTCAGGTGTCCCACCAAATGAGAGTTTCCAGAGCAGAGCCCTGGGGAGGGGCGACTGGACAACCAGAAAGCTGGTTAAAACTTGGGGCCTAGGGGCATGGCAAGCCCATTATGACGTCTAATGGTCCAGCCACTGAGAGGACTTACTAGAGGACAGGACTCACGCTGAGGGTCACAATGCGTGTTTGTGCCCTCTTCGTACTCAAGCATGGGCGGGGCCTCATGGTGAACGCTGGGTTTCTCCTACACTGAACGTGGGACAACATGCCAACCACAAGGTTTCTTGCCATAGGGAAGGAGGAGTTCTGATTTCTGCATCACATTCACCCCTTGGCGGGGTGTGGAGTTAAGGTCTATGTCCTGAAGCCTGAGAAGCTAGGTTGGGAATAGATGACGAGCTAAAGCCATGGCGGGTCTGTTGTGCTCAGTGTGCGGTCAGCTGTCTGGGTGTTGGTCAGGAAGTCCGGGCTCAGGCTGTGTCAGACAGTGTATTAGTGCCCAGATTTGTCGATATAATTTGTGTACAGAAGGGGGTGCCGTGTAGGTCTATCCTCATTTCGGGTGTCTGGGAAGCTCCATAGGGCAACATTTTGCTTTTTATCTGGAGGGCAGGCAGAGTGCTGCCTTGTGGGTCCAGAATTGCCAAACGTGAGGTCTTGGGGGCCAGGAGTGTGAGGACGGACATTGGAGAACAGATGTTTCACATAGGTTTAAGGGCGAGGGCAAGGCCGGCACACTCTGCAGAGCTGCATCGAGATGTCGTGCATCTGAATTCAGGGCGAGGATCAGACGTTGGCTCAGGTTGGAGTTCCTGTCCATGATTTCCCCTTCAGAAAGGGGGTGGGGGCTTCAGAAAGCCATCACGGTTTTCCCACGTTGGGAGTTGTGAGATGCTCCAAAACGCAAGGATTCCTTCTGCAGGACATTTGAGACCTTTTGGATGGGTCCAGGACGTTCCATATGGAACGACGCCAGAGCAGGGTTCTAAGGGCGGAGCCCTGGGCAAGCGGCCTCGCATCTCAATCGTCTCCTAGCAACAAGACAGGTTCTATCTGCTGGCTCTGGCGGAGCAAACGAGAAGCCAGAGTTGAAATGGACTCTCCTGCGGATGGATCCTAATGTGGGTTTGTGTCCATGCAGACCTTGGAAAGGGGTGGTGGCACCGGGCCCTGAAGGATTCTCCTAACCGGAAGTTTTGACACAGTTCCAGCCTGCTATTTTCCCATGTCGGGACAAGATTTGCCTCCAGAAACCCCCGCATGCTGGTATTTGAAAACATGCCTCTGTGGAGAGATGCCTGGAAACCCAAGCAATGGATCCGATTACAGCCTAGGGACCTGTGAGGTTCAATCTACTACCCTGGTGACATCCAACTACGGTATGAGTGGAGGTAGATGCTCAGCTGTTGTCAGACGCCCTTGTTTGTCCCGGGCGGCCTACACAATTGGGATGGCCTCAGGGACTGTGGAGGTTTCTCCTAATTTGGAGGTGTGTGGTCAAGGGAATGGGCAGAATTCCAGTGGAGTGGGCAGGCACAGACCTGATGTGTGGCTCCAGGGGCCCCAGCCTGGAGGGTGTGTGGGCCAGGAGCGTGGGGATAGAAGTCTGAAAACACTAACGCGGCTTACGTTTGGGGACATAAGTATGGCAGGCCCGATCTACAGGCCCTGAGGAGAACTCTTCGGGATATGAAGAAAGAGTGAGTGTGAGGCATTTATTCAGGCTTTTGTCTCTGGATTTTGTGTCAACAATGGCCGTGGAATGTCGAGGAGGCCTCATGGGCCATGGACAAGTCTTCCTCTCTGTGGATTTGTCACGTACCCAATTGTTTTGGGTCCATCATGGGGATGGGAGGAGTCCTATCAGTTTGGTTACCTCAGGTGTCCCACCAAAAGAGGGATTTCAAAGAAAAGCCCTGCGGAGGGGTGAATGGACAAACCGAACTATGGTTAGTTCCAGCCACTGAGAGGCCTTCCTTGAGGACAGAACTCACGCTGAGGGTCACAATGTGTGTTTATGCCTTCTAAGCACTCAAGCATGGGCGGGAATCATGGTCCACACTGTTACCTACACTGAACGTTGGGCTCCATGCCAACCACATGTATTCTTGCCATGGGGAAGTAGTAGTTCTGATTTTTTTTCATCTCTTTCACCGCTGGGCCGTGATTGGATCTAAGGTCTAGGTTGTGTAGTCTGAAAACCGAGCTTGGGAAGAGATGACTACTTAAGTCCATGACAGGTCCTACGTGCTCAGTGTGGAGCCAGCTCGCTGAGTGTTGGCCGGGAGGTTCAGGCCTAGGCTGCGTCAGACCAGGCATTAGTTTTCAGGGTATATTTTATAATTGGGGGAGAGTCGAGTGCCGTGCAGCTTGATCCTCATTTAGCGTTTCTGGGTAGCCCCAAGGGCAACGTTTTTCTTCAGGAGGGCAGGCAGAGTGCTGCTTTGTGGCTCCGGAATTCCCAAACTGGATGCCCTTTGGGCAAGGAGTGTGAGGACGGAAGAATGAGAATACAAGTTAGGCGTAGGTTTCGGGGCGAGGGCACGGCAGACACTCTCTGCACTACTGAATCGGGACTTCGTGCATCTGAAGTCAGGGAGGATTCAGACCTAGGCTCAGGTTGGAATTTCTGTCCATTATGGTCCTTTCTTGAAGGGGGCAGTATCTCGAGGCCATGGAGGTTTACCGAGGAGGGGAGTTGGGATATGCTCCAAGCCACAAGGATTTTTTCTGATCAACAATTGAGATCTGTTGGATCGCTCCAGATTGTTTCATACGGAACGACAGCAAAGCAGGGATCGAAGGATGGAACCCTGGGCAGACTGCCCTGATTCTAACTGTCTCCTAGTTAATAGACAGTTTTGATATGCTAGCTCTAGTTGGAGCAACGGAGCGGGCTGAGTTGAAATGGACTCTACTGCGGATGTGTCCTATTGTGGGTTTGTGTGCATGGAGACCTTGGCACGGGGCGGTGGTACACGGACCCTGAATGCTTCTCCTAACCAGGGGTTTTGCATCATCTCCAAAAGACAAGTTTCCCATGTGGAGACTAGATTTGATCTGATTGGTGCCTCAGGAAAGCCCCACATGCTGATATTGGAAACCAGGCCTCTGATGAGACATAGCAGGAAAACAAAACAATGGACCCCATTAGGGCCTAGGGCTCTGTCCCGTTCAATCTCCTTCTCTGGGGACATCCATCTACAGTATGAGTGGAGATGGATGCTCAGCTGGTTCCAGGCAGCCCTTGTTTGTCCTGGGCGTTCTATACTATGGGGATGGCCTTGGGGACTTTGGAGGTTTCTCCGAGTTTGTATGATTGTGGTCAATGGAAGGGGCAGAATTCCCGTGGAGTTGAGAGGCACAGACCTGATGTGTGGCTCCAGGGTCACCAGGATGGAGGGAGTGGAAGCCAGGAATGTGGGGATAGAAGTCTGAAAAACACACACTCGGCTTGTTTTGGTGACGTATGTATGGCAGTTCCGATCTACAGATCGTGAGGGGAACTCTTTGGGATAAGAAGAAAGAGCGAGTGTGAGGCGCTTATTCAGGGTTTTGTCTCTGGATTTTGTGTCAACGATGGGCGTTTAATGTCGGGGAGGCCTCATGGGCCATGGATGAGTCTTCCTCTCTGTGGATTTGGCCAGATCCCAATTTGGGGGTCAATCTGTGGGATGGGAGGAGTCCTTTCAGTTTGGTTTCCTCATTCTAAAGCAGAGCACTGGGGAGGGGCGAATGGACAACACGAACTATGGTTAAAAATTGGGGCCTAGGGGCATGGCAAGCCCAATATGCCGTCTCTTGGTCCAGCCACTGAGAGACCTTACTTGGGACTGGGCTCACGCTGAGGGTCACAATGTGTATTTGTGACCAACGCGGCCCTCAAGCATGGCGGGGTCAAAGGGCCACACTGCTATCAACTACACTGAATGTTGGGCAACACGCCAACCACAAGATTTCTTGCCATGGGGAAGGATTTCTGATTTCTGCCTCATGTTCAACCCTGGGGAGTGATTGGACAAAACGTCTAGGTCTGAAGCCTGAAAACCGAATTGGGAAGAGATGACGTAGGGTCAGAGTTAGGGTTAGACGTCTTTGGAGTCAGGGTTAGCGTAAGGCTTTGTGTAGTGTTCAGGGTTAGGGTTCGTTTCATGGTTAGGTTTAGTGTCATGTTCACAGTAGGTTCAGGGTAGCGTTACGGTCAGAGTCAGGGTCAGGGTCAGTGTTAGACTGACAGTTTTATGTCCAGGCAGGGTCATGATCAGATTTAGGGTCCGGTCCAAGTTTTGGTTTGGGGGCAAGTTCATGTCAGGTCAGGGTTAGGTTTGGGACAGGTTTAGTGTCAGGGTTAGGGTCAGGGTCAGGTTTAGGTTCATGGTTTTGGTAAGGTCAGCTTTATTTTTAGGTTCTGTTTCATTTGTAGGTTGAGGATCAGGGTTAGCTTTAGGGTTACTAATCTGTTCAGGCTCACGGATTGAGTCAGAGTTAGGTTTATAGTCAGGTTTAGGGTCAGTATTAAGGTCAAGGCCAGGGTCTGGTTTAAGGTTAAGGTCTGACATAGGCAAAGTACAGAGTTAGGGTTATGATCAGGTTCAGGGAGAGGGTCAGGATTATTGTTAAAGTGTGGTTAGGTTTAGGGTTAGAGGTAGGTTGCGTGTTAGGGTTAGACTGGGTTAGGATCAGTGTCAGGGATAATGTTAGGGGTTAGGTTTAGGGTTAGGTTCAGCATTAGGTTTCGGGTCAGGGCCCGTGTTAGTGTCAGGGTCAGGGTTACGTTTAGGGTTAGAGATAGGTTCAGGCTTACTTTCAGTGTCAGGTTTATTGTTAGGGTGAGGGTCAGGGTCACTGTTAGGGTCAGGCTTAGGTTTCTGGTCTTTGCCTGGGTCGGGGTCAGGGTGAAGTCTAGGGCCAGTGTCAGGTTTACGGTCAGGATCAGGTATTGGTTTAAAGTCCACATTCGTGTCAGGGACAGGGTTATGTAGTGGTCATTGTTAGGTTCATGGTTAGGTTAAGGGTCAGGTCCAGTGTCCGGTTTAGGGTCAGGGTCTGGTATAGGCAAAGTTCAGGGTTAGGGTTATGATCAGAGTCAGGTATAGGCTCAGGGTTATTGTTAATGTTTAGGGTTAGTTCTACATTTAGCGTTAGGTTGACGGTTAGGGTTAGAACTTGTTGGGGTCAGGGTCCGTGGTAGGGTTAGGGGTTTGTGTTAGGGTTAGGTTCAGAGATACGTTTCGGGGGAGGGCCCATGTTAGTGTCAGGGTCAGGGTTACATTGAGGGTCCAGAGTTAGTTTCAGTCTCACAGTCAGGGTCAGGTTTAGTGTTCTGTTGATTTCGCGGTCACTGTAAGGGTCAGGGTCAGGGTCAGGGTGAAGATTAGCACCAGTGTCCTGTTTAGGGTCAGGTTCAGGTATTGGTTTAAAGTCCACATTCGGGTCTGGGATAGGTTTATGTAGTTGTCAGAGTTAGTGTCAAGGTTAGGATTAGGGTCAGAGTCAGGGTCCGGTAAATGTCAGGGCCAGGGTCAGGTTGAGGGTCAGGCTTTCGTATAGGGTCAATGTTCGGTTCACTGTCACAGTTAGGTTTTGGCGGTAGGGTTTGGGATTGGGGTTAGGGTTAGAGTTAGAAGTAGGGTTATGTTTAGGTTTAGGGATAGATATCGTAATGTCAGGGTTAGGGTTTTGTTTAGGTTAGGGGTTAGTGTTAAGGTCAGGGTCAGCATGATGTTTAGGTTCAGGGTCCTTGTTAGGGTCATGGTTAGAGTTACCATTAGGTTTAGGGTTAAGGTCAAGCACAAGTCACAGTCAGGAATAGGTTTAGGGTCCGGGTTAGGTCAGCGTCAGGGTTAGGATTAGAGTCAGGGTCAGGGTCCTGGTTAGGTTTGAGTCATGGTTACGGTAATGTCAGAGTTAGGCTAAGGTTCAGGGTCCACATAGGGGTCAGTGTCAGGCTTAGGTTTAGGTTTAGGGTTCAGGTCAGGATCACAGTCAGGGTCAGGGTCAGGGTCAGGGTCAGGGTCAGGGCTTGGGTTAGGGTTTGGGGCAGTCTCACAGTCAGTCAGGGTCAGGGTCAGGGTTAGTGGTTACTGTTAGGGTTAGCCCTGATCCTGGGTCATGGACCCATCCGTTCAGGGTCTCAGGATAAACCCTGGGCAGAAGGGTGTAGACCCTACACCCCATCCCTCTTAACCAGCCTTAAACTGGGGTGTGAACATGACTTGACCACCAGATATCTAAGCCCTCATCAGCCTGATCCTGCTTGGGGCATCTCCACCCTCGATGGCATAGCCAGGACCTCTTTACACACAGACACACAGACACACAGAGGCACCCCCCCACACACACACCCACACACAGAGGGGAGGAGACCTAAGCCTATAAGAGTGGATCAGAAGGTGTGGGACTCTCTGATCTGAGCCCCCTGTTGTCACTTTTTGATTTTTTAGCCAAAGGGCCTGAGGCATTGGGGAAACCTGATATGACCTGCCAGGGAGGGGACGTGTCAGACGGGCCAGCTCTCTTCTCCCTGCATCCTCTCGGCTTCAGTACAGCAGAAGAACATGTCGCTTCCTTTAGGATGTGCCTAGATAGAGCTGGGGAGGGCGTTTCTCTGTAATGGATGCCTGGATACGTGGGTTCCAATTCCGTTGGGCCCTTCGTCAAGGAAGTGAGGTCACCACTGCCTGGGGGTTCCTTACCAAACTTCCTGCTCCACCAGAGCTCCCTGAACCGCCGGTCCCCACGCTGCTCAAGGCTCACACTCCACTCAATGCAGTGCCCATCCTGTGACCCCCATACAGCCTCCCCACAGCCCCTGGGAGGCCTGCGTGCAGCTGTTTTTTCCCACTGGATGGAAAAGAGTTGGATTTAGACCAGGTTAGTGTTAGGGTTAGGGTTAAGAAAGAATTAGGGTCAGGGTTAGGGTTAGACGTCTTTGGGGTCAGGGTTAGCATAAGGCTTAGGGTAGGGGTCAGGGTTAGGGTTAGGTTCATGGTTAGGTTTAGGGTCTGGCTCACAGTAGGTTCAGGATTAGCGTTACGGTCAGAGTCAGGCTCAGGGTCAGTGTTAGGCTCACGATTACGTTTAGGGTAAGATTCAGGGTCATGGTCAGTTTTCGGGTCAGGTTCAAGTTTTGGTTTGGGGGCAAGGTCATGTCAGGTCAGGGTTAGGTTTGGGACAGGTTTAGTGTCAGGGTTAGGGTCAGGGTCAGGGTTAGGTTCATGGTTATGGTAAGGTCAGCTTTAGGTTTAGGTTCTGTTTTATGAGTAGATTCAGGATCAGGGTTAGCTTTAGGGTTACTAATCTGTTCAGGCTCACGGATTGGGTCAGAGTTAAGTTTACAGTCAGGGTTAGGGTCAGTGTTAAGGTCAAGGCCAGGGTCAGTTTTAAGGTTAAGTTCTGACATAGGCAATGTTCAGAGTTAGGGTTATGATCAGGTTCAGGGAGAGGGTCAGGATAATTGTTAAAGTGGGGTTAGAGTAAGGCTTAGAGGTAGGTTGAGGGTTAGGTTAGACTTTGTTAGGGTCAGTGTCAGGGATAATGTTAGGGGTTTTTTTAGGGTTAGGTTCAGCGTTAGGTTTCGGGTCAGGGCCCGTGTTAGTGTCAGGGTCACGGTTACGTTTAAGGTTAGAGATAGGTTCAGGCTCACATTCAGTGTCAGGTTTAGTGTTAGGATGAGGGTCAGTGTCACTGTTAGGGTCAGACTTAGGTTTCTGGTCTTTGCCTGGGTCGGGGACAGGGTGAAGTCTAGGACCAGTGTCAGGTTTACGGTCAGGATCAGGTATTGGTTTAAAGTACACATTCGAGTCAGGGACAGGGTTAGGTAGTGGTCATTGTTAGGTTCATGGTTAGGTTAAGGGTCAGGGCCAGTGTCCGGTTTAGGGTCAGGGTCTGGTATAGGCAAAGTTCAGGGTTAGGGTTATGATCTTAGTCAGGTATAGGGTCAGGGTTATTGTTAAAGTTTAGGGTTAGTTTTATGTTTAGCGTTAGGTTGACGGTTAGGGTTAGAACTTGTTAGGGTCAGGGTCCGTGGTAGGGTTACGGGTTAGTTTTAGGGTTAGGTTCAGATATAGGATTCGAGGGAGGGCCCATGTTAGTGTCAGGGTCAGGGTTACATTTAGGGTTTGACTAGGGTTCAATCTCACATTCAGGGTCAGGTTTAGTGTTCAGTTGATTGTCGGGGTCACTGTAAGGGTCAAGGTTAGGTTATCGTCAGTGTCTGGGTCAGGGTCAGGGTGAAGTTTAGCACCAGTGTCCTGCTTAGGGTCAGGTTCAGGTATTGGTTTAAAGTCCACATTCGGGTCAGGGACAGGGTTATGTAGTGGTCAGAGTTAGTGTCAAGGTTAGGATTAGGGTCAGAGTCAGGGTCAGGTAAAGGTCAGGGCCAGGGTCAGGTTGAGGGTCAGGCTTTGGTATAGGGTCAATGTTTGGATCAGTGTCACAGTTACGTTTTGGCAGTAGGGTTTGGGATTGGGATTAGGGTTAGGGTTAGAAGTAGGGTTATGTTTAGGGTTAGGGATAGACAGCGGAAGGTCAGGGTTACGGTTTGGTTTAGGTTAGGGGTTAGTGTTAAGTTCAGGGTCAGCATGATGTGTAGGTTCAGGGTCCTTTTTAGGGTCACGGTTAGAGTTACCATTAGGTTTAGGGTTAGGGTCAAGCACACTGTCACGTTCAGGGGTAGTGTTAGGGTCCGGGTTAGGTCAGCATCAGGGTTAGGATTAGGGTCAGGGTCAGGGTCCTGGTTAGGTTTGAATAATGGTTATGGTAATGTCAGAGTTAGGTTTAGGTTCAGGGTCCACATCAGGGTCAGTGTCAGGCTTAGGTTAGGTTTAGGGTTCAGGTCAGGATCACAGTCAGGGTCAGGGTCAGGGTCAGGGTCAGGGCTTGGGTTAGGGTTTGGGGCAGGCTCATATCAGTGTCAGGGTCAGGGTTAGTGGTTACTGTTAGGGTTAGCCCCGCTCCTGGGTCATGGACCCGTCCCTTCAGGGTCTCAGGATAAACCCTGGGCAGAATGGTATAGACCCTACACCTGATCCCACTTAACCTGCCTTAAACTGGGGTGTGAACATGACTTGCCCACAAGTCATCTACCTCCCTCATCAGCCTGCTCCTGCTTGGGGCATATCCACCTAGGATGGCATGGCCAGGTCCTCTTTACACACAGACACACAGACACCCAGAGGCACACACACACACACACACACACACACAGAGAGACAGGGAGGAGACCTAGGGCTACAAAAGTGGATAAGAGGTGTGGGACTCTCTTACTCTGAGCCCCCTGGTGTCATCTTTTTAATTTATTAGCCAAAGGGCCTGAGGTGATGGGGAAACCTGATATGACCTGCCAGGTAGGGGACGTGTCAGACGGGCCAGCTCTCTTCTCCCTGCATCCTTTCGGCTTTAGTACAACAGAGAACAGGTCGCTTTCTTTAGGTTGTGCCTAGAAATGAGCTGGGCATGGCGGTTTTCTCTGTAATGGGGTGCCTGGATATGTGGGTTCCAATTCCCTTGGGCTCGGTCATCAAGGAAGTGAGGTCACCACTGCCTGGGGGCTCCTTACCGAACTTCTTGCTCCACCAGAGCTCCCTGAGCCGCCGGTCCCCAATCTGCTCAAGGCTCACACTCCACTCAATGCAGTGCCCATCCTGTGACCCCCATACAGCCTCCCCACAGCCCCTGGGAGGCCTGCGTGCAGCTGTTTTCCCCGCTGGAGGGAACAGAGCTGGTTTTAGACCAGGTTAGTGTTAGGGTTAGGGTTAAGAATGACTTAGGGTCAGGGTTAGGTTTAGACGTCTTTGGGGTCAGGGTTAGCGTAAGGCTTAGAGTAGTGGTCAGGGTTAGGGTTAGGTTCATGGTCAGGTTTAGGGTCAGGATCACAGTAGGTTCAGGGTTAGCGTTACAGGCAGAGTCAGGCTCAGGGTCAGTGTTAGGCTCACAGTTGGGTTTAGGGTCAGGTTCAGGGTCATGGTCAGTTTTAGGATCAGGTTCAAGTTTTGGTTTGGGGGCAAGGTCATGTCAGGTCAGGGTTAGGTTTTGGACAGTTTTAGTGTCAGGGTTAGGGTCAGGGTCAGAGTTAGGATCATGGTTATGGTAAGGTCAGCTTTATGTTTAGGTTCTGTTTTATGAGTAGATTCAGGATCAGGGTTAGCTTTAGGGTTACTAATCTGTTCAGGCTCACGGATTGGGTCAGGGTTAGATCAGCGTCAGGATTAGGATTAGGTTCAGGTAGGGTCACGTTTAAGGATGAGTCATAGTTAGGTTATCTCAGACTTAGGTTTAGGTTCACGGTCCGGATCAGGGTCAGCGTCAGTCTTAGGTTTAGGTTTAGGGTTCAGGTCGGGATCACGGTCAGGGTTAGGTTCAGGGTCAGGGTCAGGGTTCGGGTTAGGGTTTGGGGCAGGCTCACAGTGTCAGGATCAGGGTCAGGGTCAGTGGTTACTGTTAGGGTTCGCCCCGCTCCTGGTTCATTGTCCCCTCCCTTTAGGTTCTCAGGATAAACCCTGGGCAGAAGGCTGTAGACCCCACACCCGATCCCACTTAGCCAGCATTACACTGGGATGTAAACATGACCTGCCCACCAGGCATCTAACCCCTCTTTAGCCTGCTCCTGCTTGGGACATCTCCACCCACGATGGCATGCCCAGGTCCTCTCTCTACACACACACACACACACACACACACACACACACACACGGGGAGGAGACTTAGAGCTATACCGCTCGATCAAAAGGTGTGGGAATCTCTGACTCGGAGCCCCCTGCTGTCACCTTTTGATTTTATTTGCCAAAGGGCCTTAGGTTTTGGGGAAGCCTGATATGACCTGCCAGTGAGGGGATGTGTATGGCGGGTGATCTCTCTTCTCCCTGCATCCTCAGGGCTTCAGTACAGCAGAAGAACATGTCGCTTCCTTTAGGATGTGTCTGGAAATGAGCTGGGCAGGGGGGTTTTCTCTGTAATGGGGTGCCTGGATACGTGGATTCTAATTCCGTTGGGCTCTGTCGTCAGGGAAGTGAGGTCACCATTGAATGGGGGTTCCTTACCAAACTTTCTGCTCCCACCAGAGCACCCTGAGCGTGCCCATCCACTAGCTGCTCAAGGCTCACCCACCACCCCATGCCCTGTTCATCCAGTGAACCCCACACAGCCAATCCCAGCCCCTGGGAGTCCTGGATGCAACTGTTGTCCCCACTTCTGGGAACAGAGATGGGTTCGGACCGAGTTAGGGTTAGGGTTAGGGTTAGGGTTAGTGTTAGTGTTAGCGAGAGACTTAGGGTTAGGGTTAGGGTGAGACATCGTTGGGGTCAGGGTTAGCATTAGGGTTACGGTAAGGGTCAGGGTTAGGATCATGGTTAGGTTTAGGGTCAGGCTCACAGTAGGGTCAGGATTACTGTTATGGTCCGAGTCAGGGTCAGGGTCAGGGTCAGTGTTTAGGTTCTGTTTTATGAGTAGGTTCAGGATCAGGGTGAGATTTAGGGTGACGATTCTGTTCAGGATCACGGATTGGGTCAGAGTTAGGTTTACAGTCAGGGTTAGGGTCAGAGTTCAGGTCAAGGCCAGGGTCAGTTTTAAGGTTAAGTTCTGACATAGGCAATGTTCAGAGTTAGGGTTATGATCAGGTTCAGGGAGAGGGTTAGGATAATTGTTAAAGTGGGTTTAGGGTTAGGGTTAGAGCTAGGTTGAGCGTTAGGGTTAGACTGGGTTTGGGTCAGTGTCAGGCATAATGTTAGGGGTTAGTTTTAGGGTTAGGTTCAGCGTTAGGTTTCGGGTCAGGGCCCGTGTTAGTGTCAGGGTGCGGGTTACGTTTAGGGTTAGAGTTAGGGTCAGGCTCCCATTCAATGTCAGGGTTAGTGTTAGGGTCAGGGTCTGCATCACTGTTAGAGTCAGGGTTAGGTTTATAGCCTTTGCCTGGGTCAGGGTCATGGTGAAGTCTAGGGCCAGTGTCAGGTTTATGGTCAGGTTCAGGTATTGGTTTAAAGTCCACATTCGGGTCAGGGACAGGATTATTTAGTGGTCATTTTTAGGGTCATGGTTCTGTTTAGAGTCTGGGCCAGGGTCAGATTTAGGGTCAGGGACTGCTATATGCAAAGGTCCAGGTAAGGGTAATGATCATAATCAGGCATAGGGTCCGGGTTATTGTTTATGTTTAGGGTTAGGTTTAGGGTTAGAGTTAGGTCGAGGGTTAGGGTTAGCCCTCGTTAGGGTCAGGGTACGTGGTAGGGTTAGGGTTTAGTGTTAGGGTTAGTTTCAGCGATAGGATTCGCGGAGGGCACGTGTTAGTGTCAGGGTCAGGGTTACGTTTAGGGGTAGAGTTAGGGTCAGGCTCACATTCAGTGTCAGGGTTAGTGTTAGGGTCAGGGTTAGGGTCAGTGTTAGGGTCAGGTTTAGGTTTATGGTCATGGCCTGCGTCAGGGTCAGGGTATATTTTAGGGCAGTGTCAGGTTTAGGGTCTGGATCAGGTATTGGTTCAAAGTCCACATTTGGGTTTGGACAAGGTTATGCAGTAGTCAGTGTTACTGTCATGGTTAGGTTTAGGGTCAGGGCCATGGTCAGGTTTAGAATCAGGGTCCCTAATAGCAATTTTCAGGGTTAGGTTTAGGGTCAGAGTCTGGTATAGGCAAAGTTCAGGGTTAGGGTTAGGATCATAGTCAGCTATAGGGTCAGGGTTATTGTTAAAGTTCAGCATTAGTGTTAGGGTTAGCGTTAGGTTGATGGTTAGGGTTAGAACTTGTTAGGGTCAGGGTCCGTGGTAGGTTAGGGGTTAGTGTTAGGGTTAGTTTCAGCAATAGGATTCGGGGTAGGGCCCGCGTTAGTGTCAGGGTCAGGGTTACATTTACGGTTAGAGTAGGGTAGGCTAACAGCCAGGCTCAGGTTTAGTGTTCAGGTCAGGGTCGCGATCACTATTAGGCTCAGGGTTAGGTTTATGATCATGGCCTGGGTCAGGGTCAGGGTGAAGTTTAGAGCCAGTGTCAGGTTTAGGGTCAGGATCAGGTATTGGTTCAAAGTCCACATTTGGGTTAGGGACAAGGTTATGTGGTGCTCTGTGTTAGTGTCATGGTTAGGTTGAGGGTCAGGGCCAGGGTCAGGTTTAGGGTCAGGGTCTGGTAGAGGCAAAGTTCAGGGTTAGGGTTATGATCATAGGCAGGTATAGGGTAAGGGTTACTGTTAAAGTTTAGGGTTAGTGTTAGGGTTAGAGTTAGGTTGATGGTTGGGGTTAGACATGTTTAGAGTCAGGGTTCGAGGAAGGGTTAGAGTATAGTGTTAGGGTTAGGTTCAGCGATAGGATCAGCGGAGGACCCGTGGTAGTGTCAGGGTTAGGGTTACGTTTAGGGGTAGAGGTAGGGTCAGGCTCACATTCAGTCTCAGGGTTAGTGTTAGGTTTGAGTCAGGGTCACTGTTAGGGTCAGGGTTATGTTGATGGTCATGGCCTGGGTCAGGGTCAGGGTGAAGTATGGGCCAGTGTCAGGTTTAGCGTCAGGATCAGGTATTGGTTAAAGTCCACATTTGGGTCAGGGACAGGGTTATGTAGTGGTCAGTGTTAAGGTCATGGTTAGGATTAGGGTCAGGGTCAGGGTCAGGTGAAGGTCAGGGCCAGGGTCAGGTTTAGGTTCAGTCTTTGCTTTATGTTCGGTTCAGGTTCACAGTTAGATTTAGGGGAAAAGTTTGGGATGGGGTTATGGTTAGAGTTAGAAGTAGTGTTATCGTGTGGGTTAGGGTTAGACAGGGTAAGGTCAGGGTGAGGGTTTGGTTTAGGGTAGGGGTTAGTGTTAGGGTCAGGGTCAGTGTTCGGTTTGGGTACAGGGTCCATATTAGGGTCAGTGTTAAGGTTACCTTTAGGTTTAGGTTTAGGGTCAGGCAAACAGTCAGGGTCAGGGTTAGGGTTAGGGTCAGGGTTAGGTCAGCGTCAGGATTAGGATTAGGGTCAGGTCAGGGTCCTGTTTAGGGATGAGTCATAGTTAGGTTATCTCAGACTTAGGTTTAGGTTCAGGGTCCGGATCAGGGTCAGCATCAGGCTTCGGTTTAGGTTTAGGGTTCAGGTCAGGATCACGGTCAGGGTTAGGGTCAGGGTCAGGGTCAGGGCTCGGGTTAGGGTTTGGGGCAGGCTCACAGTGTCAGGGTCACGGTCAGTGGTTATTGTTAGGGTTCTCCCCGCTCCTGGTTCATTGTCTCCTCCCTTTAGGTTCTCAGGAAAAACCCTGGGCAGAAGGCTGTAGACCCCACACCCGATCCCACTTAGCCAGCATTACACTGGGATGTAAACATGACCTGCCCACCAGGCATCTAACCCCTCATCATTCTGCTCCTGCTTGGGACATCTTCACCCACGATGGCATGGCCAGGTCCTCTTTACACACAGAGCCACAGACACCCAGAGGCACACACACACACACACACACACACACACACACACACACACACACACACACACATGGGGAGGAGACTTAGAGCTATACCGCTCAATTAAAAGGTGTGGGACTCTCTGACTCTGAGCTCCCTGGTGTCACCTTTTGATTTTATTTGCCAAAGGGCCTGAGGCGTTGGGGAAGCCTGATATGACCTGCCAGTGAGGGGACGTGTATGGTGGGAGAGCTCTCTTCTCCCTGCATCCTCAGGGCTTCAGTACAACAGAAGAACATGTCACTTCCTTTAGGATGTGCCTAGAAATGAGCTGGGCAGGGGGGTTTTCTCTGTAATGGGGTGCCTGGATACGTGGATTCTAATTCCGTTGGGCCCTGTCGTCAGGGAAGTGAGGTCACCATTGAATGGGGGCTCCTTACCAAACTTTCTGCTCCCACCAGAGCACCCTGAGCGTGCCCATCCCCTAGCTGCTCAAGGCTCACCCACCACTCCATGCCCTGTTCATCCAGTGACCCCCCCACACAGCCAATCCCAGCCCCTGGGAGTCCTGGATGCAACTATTGTCCCCGCTTCTGGGAACAGAGATGGGTTCAGACCGAGTTAAGGTTAGGGTTAGGGTTAGGGTTAGGGTTAGTGTTAGCGAGAGACTTAGGGTTAGGGTTAGGGTGAGACATCGTTGGGGTCAGGGTTAGGTTAGTGTTAGGGTTAGGGTAGGGGTCAGGGTTAGGGTTAGGTTCATGGTTAGGTTAAGGGTCAGGCTCACAATAGGGTCAGGGTTACCATTACTGTCAGAGTCAGGGTCAGGGTCAGTGTCAGGTTTACGGTCAGCATCAGGTATTGGTTTTAAGTCCACATTCGGGTCAGGGACAGGGTTATGTAGTGGTCATTGTTAGGGTCATGGTTAGGTTTAGGGTCAGGGCCAGGGTCAGGTTTAGGATCAGGGTCCCTAATCGCAATTTTCAGGGTTAGGTTTAGGGTCAGTGTCTGGTAGAGGCAAAGTTCAGGGTTAGGGTTAGGATCATAGTCAGCTATAGGGTCAGGGTTATTGTTAAAGTTCAGCGTTAGTGTTAGGGTTAGCGTTAGGTTGATGGTTAGGGTTAGAACTTGTTAGGGTCAGGGTCCGTGGTAGGTTAGGGGTTAGTGTTAGGGTTAGTTTCAGCAATAGGATTCGGGGTAGGGCCCGCGTTAGTGTCAGGGTCAGGGTTACATTTACGGTTAGAGTAGGGTAGGCTAACAGCCAGGCTCAGGTTTAGTGTTCAGGTCAGGGTCGGGATCACTATTAGGCTCAGGGTTAGGTTTATGATCATGGCCTGGGTCAGGGTCAGGGTGAAGTTTAGAGCCAGTGTCAGGTTTAGGGTCAGGATCAGGTATTGGTTCAAAGTCCACATTTGGGTTAGGGACAAGTTTATGTAGTGGTCAGTGTTAGTGTCATGGTTAGGTTTAGGGTCAGGGCCAGGGTCAGGTTTAGGGTCAGGGTCTGGTAGAGACAAAGTTCAGGGTTAGGGTTATGATCATAGTCAGTTATAAGGTAAGGGTTATTGTTAAAGTTTAGGTTTAGTGTTAGGGTTAGAGTTAGTTTGAGCGTTAGGGTTAGATTGGTTAGGGTCAGGATCCGCGGTAGGGTTAGAGTATAGTGTCAGGGTTAGGTTCAGCGATAGGATCGGCGGAGGACCCGTGGTACTGTCAGGGTTAGGGTTACGTTTAGGGTTAGAGTTAGGGTCAGGCTCACATTCAGTCTCAGGGTTAGTGTTAGGTTTGGATCAGGGTCACTGTTAGGGTCAGGGTTAGGTTGATGGTCATGGCCTGGGTCAGGGTCAGGGTGAAGTTTGGGCCAGTGTCAGGTTTAGCGTCAGGATCAGGTATTGGTTAAAGTCCACATTTGGGTCAGGGACAGGGTTATGTAGTGGTCAGTGTTAAGGTCATGGTTAGGATTAGGGTCAGGGTCAGGGTCAGGTGAAGGTCAGGGCCAGGGTCAGGTTTAGGTTCAGTCTTTGCTTTATGTTCGGTTCAGGTTCACAGTTAGATTTAGGGGAAAAGTTTGGGATGGGGTTAGGGTTAGAGTTAGAAGTAGTGTTATCGTGTGGGTTAGGGTTAGACAGGGTAAGGTCAGGGTGAGGGTTTGGTTTAGGGTAGGGGTTAGTGTTAGGGTCAGGGTCAGTGTTCGGTTTGGGTACAGGGTCCATATTAGGGTCAGTGTTAGGGTTACCTTTAGGTTTAGGTTTAGGGTCAGGCACACAGTCAGGGTCAGGGTTAGGGTTAGGGTCAGGGTTAGGTCAGCGTCAGGATTAGGATTAGGGTCAGGTCAGGGTCCTGTTTAGGGATGAGTCATAGTTAGGTTATCTCAGACTTAGGTTTAGGTTCAGGGTCCGGATCAGGGTCAGCATCAGGCTTAGGTTTAGGTTTAGGGTTCAGGTCAGGATCACGGTCAGGGTCAGGGTCAGGGTCAGGGTCAGGGCTCGGGTTAGGGTTTGGGGCAGGCTCACAGTGTCAGGGTCACGGTCAGTGGTTACTGTTAGGGTTCTCCCCGCTCCTGGTTCATTGTCCCCTCCCTTTAGGTTCTCAGGAAAAACCCTGGGCAGAAGGCTGTAGACCCCACACCCGATCCCACTTAGCCAGCATTACACTGGGATGTAAACATGACCTGCCCACCAGGCATCTAACCCCTCATCATCCTGCTCCTGCTTGGGACATCTTCACCCACGATGGCATGGCCAGGTCCTCTTTACACACAGAGCCACAGACACCCAGAGGCACACACACACACACACACACACACACACACACACACAAACACACACACACACACACACACACACACACACATGGGGAGGAGACTTAGAGCTATACCGCTCAATTAAAAGGTGTGGGACTCTCTGACTCTGAGCTCCCTGGTGTCACCTTTTGATTTTATTTGCCAAAGGGCCTGAGGCGTTGGGGAAGCCTGATATGACCTGCCAGTGAGGGGACGTGTATGGTGGGTGAGCTCTCTTCTCCCTGCATCCTCAGGGCTTCAGTACAACAGAAGAACATGTCACTTCCTTTAGGATGTGCCTAGAAATGAGCTGGGCAGGGGGGTTTTCTCTGTAATGGGGGGGTGCCTGGATACGTGGATTCTAATTCCGTTGGGCCCTGTCGTCAGGGAAGTGAGGTCACCATTGAATGGGGGCTCCTTACCAAACTTTCTGCTCCCACCAGAGCACCCTGAGCGTGCCCATCCCCTAGCTGCTCAAGGCTCACCCACCACTCCATGCCCTGTTCATCCAGTGACCCCCACACAGCCAATCCCAGCCCCTGGGAGTCCTGGATGCAACTATTGTCCCCGCTTCTGGGAACAGAGATGGGTTCAGACCGAGTTAAGGTTAGGGTTAGGGTTAGGGTTAGGGTTAGTGTTAGCGAGAGACTTAGGGTTAGGGTTAGGGTGAGACATCGTTGGGGTCAGGGTTAGTGTTAGGGTTAGGGTAGGGGTCAGGGTTAGGGTTAGGTTCATGGTTAGGTTAAGGGTCAGGCTCACAATAGGGTCAGGGTTACCATTACTGTCAGAGTCAGGGTCAGGGTCAGTGTCAGGTTTACGGTCAGGATCAGGTATTGGTTTTAAGTCCACATTCGGGTCAGGGACAGGGTTATGTAGTGGTCATTGTTAGGGTCATGGTTAGGTTTAGGGTCAGGGCCAGGGTCAGGTTTAGGATCAGGGTCCCTAATCGCAATTTTCAGGGTTAGGTTTAGGGTCAGTGTCTGGTATAGGCAAAGTTCAGGGTTAGGGTTAGGATCATAGTCAGCTATAGGGTCAGGGTTATTGTTAAAGTTCAGCGTTAGTGTTAGGGTTAGCGTTAGGTTGATGGTTAGGGTTAGAACTTGTTAGGGTCAGGGTCCGTGGTAGGTTAGGGGTTAGTGTTAGGGTTAGTTTCAGCAATAGGATTCGGGGTAGGGCCCGCGTTAGTGTCAGGGTCAGGGTTACATTTACGGTTAGAGTAGGGTAGGCTAACAGCCAGGCTCAGGTTTAGTGTTCAGGTCAGGGTCGGGATCACTATTAGGCTCAGGGTTAGGTTTATGATCATGGCCTGGGTCAGGGTCAGGGTGAAGTTTAGAGCCAGTGTCAGGTTTAGGGTCAGGATCAGGTATTGGTTCAAAGTCCACATTTGGGTTAGGGACAAGTTTATGTAGTGGTCAGTGTTAGTGTCATGGTTAGGTTTAGGGTCAGGGCCAGGGTCAGGTTTAGGGTCAGGGGGTCTGGTAGAGGCAAAGTTCAGGGTTAGGGTTATGATCATAGTCAGTTATAAGGTAAGGGTTATTGTTAAAGTTTAGGTTTAGTGTTAGGGTTAGAGTTTAGTTTGAGCGTTAGGGTTAGATTGGTTAGGGTCAGGATCCGCGGTAGGGTTAGAGTATAGTGTCAGGGTTAGGTTCAGCGATAGGATCGGCGGAGGACCCGTGGTACTGTCAGGGTTAGGGTTACGTTTAGGGGTAGAGTTAGGGTCAGGCTCACATTCAGTCTCAGGGTTAGTGTTAGGTTTGGATCAGGGTCACTGTTAGGGTCAGGGTTAGGTTGATGGTCATGGCCTGGGTCAGGGTCAGGGTGAAGTTTGGGCCAGTGTCAGGTTTAGCGTCAGGATCAGGTATTGGTTAAAGTCCACATTTGGGTCAGGGACAGGGTTATGTAGTGGTCAGTGTTAAGGTCATGGTTAGGATTAGGGTCAGGGTCAGGGTCAGGTGAAGGTCAGGGCCAGGGTCAGGTTTAGGTTCAGTCTTTGCTTTATGTTCGGTTCAGGTTCACAGTTAGATTTAGGGGAAAAGTTTGGGATGGGGTTAGGGTTAGAGTTAGAAGTAGTGTTATCGTGTGGGTTAGGGTTAGACAGGGTAAGGTCAGGGTGAGGGTTTGGTTTAGGGTAGGGGTTAGTGTTAGGGTCAGGGTCAGTGTTCGGTTTGGGTACAGGGTCCATATTAGGGTCAGTGTTAGGGTTACCTTTAGGTTTAGGTTTAGGGTCAGGCACACAGTCAGGGTCAGGGTTAGGGTTAGGGTCAGGGTTAGGTCAGCGTCAGGATTAGGATTAGGGTCAGGTCAGGGTCCTGTTTAGGGATGAGTCATAGTTAGGTTATCTCAGACTTAGGTTTAGGTTCAGGGTCCGGATCAGGGTCAGCATCAGGCTTAGGTTTAGGTTTAGGGTTCAGGTCAGGATCACGGTCAGGGTTAGGGTCAGGGTCAGGGTCAGGGCTCGGGTTAGGGTTTGGGGCAGGCTCACAGTGTCAGGGTCACGGTCAGTGGTTACTGTTAGGGTTCTCCCCGCTCCTGGTTCATTGTCCCCTCCCTTTAGGTTCTCAGGGAAAACCCTGGGCAGAAGGCTGTAGACCCCACACCCGATCCCACTTAGCCAGCATTACACTGGGATGTAAACATGACCTGCCCACCAGGCATCTAACCCCTCATCATCCTGCTCCTGCTTGGGACATCTTCACCCACGATGGCATGGCCAGGTCCTCTTTACACACAGAGCCACAGACACCCAGAGGCACACACACACACACACACACACACACACACACACACACACACACACACACACACACACACACACATGGGGAGGAGACTTAGAGCTATACCGCTCAATTAAAAGGTGTGGGACTCTCTGACTCTGAGCTCCCTGGTGTCACCTTTTGATTTTATTTGCCAAAGGGCCTGAGGCGTTGGGGAAGCCTGATATGACCTGCCAGTGAGGGGACGTGTATGGTGGGTGAGCTCTCTTCTCCCTGCATCCTCAGGGCTTCAGTACAACAGAAGAACATGTCACTTCCTTTAGGATGTGCCTAGAAATGAGCTGGGCAGGGGGGTTTTCTCTGTAATGGGGTGCCTGGATACGTGGATTCTAATTCCGTTGGGCCCTGTCGTCAGGGAAGTGAGGTCACCATTGAATGGGGGCTCCTTACCAAACTTTCTGCTCCCACCAGAGCACCCTGAGCGTGCCCATCCCCTAGCTGCTCAAGGCTCACCCACCACTCCATGCCCTGTTCATCCAGTGACCCCCACACAGCCAATCCCAGCCCCTGGGAGTCCTGGATGCAACTATTGTCCCCGCTTCTGGGAACAGAGATGGGTTCAGACCGAGTTAAGGTTAGGGTTAGGGTTAGGGTTAGGTTAGGGTTAGTGTTAGCGAGAGACTTAGGGTTAGGGTTAGGGTGAGACATCGTTGGGGTCAGGGTTAGTGTTAGGGTTAGGGTAGGGGTCAGGGTTAGGGTTAGGTTCATGGTTAGGTTAAGGGTCAGGCTCACAATAGGGTCAGGGTTACCATTACTGTCAGAGTCAGGGTCAGGGTCAGTGTCAGGTTTACGGTCAGGATCAGGTATTGGTTTTAAGTCCACATTCGGGTCAGGGACAGGGTTATGTAGTGGTCATTGTTAGGGTCATGGTTAGGTTTAGGGTCAGGGCCAGGGTCAGGTTTAGGATCAGGGTCCCTAATCGCAATTTTCAGGGTTAGGTTTAGGGTCAGTGTCTGGTATAGGCAAAGTTCAGGGTTAGGGTTAGGATCATAGTCAGCTATAGGGTCAGGGTTATTGTTAAAGTTCAGCGTTAGTGTTAGGGTTAGCGTTAGGTTGATGGTTAGGGTTAGAACTTGTTAGGGTCAGGGTCCGTGGTAGGTTAGGGGTTAGTGTTAGGGTTAGTTTCAGCAATAGGATTCGGGGTAGGGCCCGCGTTAGTGTCAGGGTCAGGGTTACATTTACGGTTAGAGTAGGGTAGGCTAACAGCCAGGCTCAGGTTTAGTGTTCAGGTCAGGGTCGGGATCACTATTAGGCTCAGGGTTAGGTTTATGATCATGGCCTGGGTCAGGGTCAGGGTGAAGTTTAGAGCCAGTGTCAGGTTTAGGGTCAGGATCAGGTATTGGTTCAAAGTCCACATTTGGGTTAGGGACAAGTTTATGTAGTGGTCAGTGTTAGTGTCATGGTTAGGTTTAGGGTCAGGGCCAGGGTCAGGTTTAGGGTCAGGGTCTGGTAGAGGCAAAGTTCAGGGTTAGGGTTATGATCATAGTCAGTTATAAGGTAAGGGTTATTGTTAAAGTTTAGGTTTAGTGTTAGGGTTAGAGTTAGTTTGAGCGTTAGGGTTAGATTGGTTAGGGTCAGGATCCGCGGTAGGGTTAGAGTATAGTGTCAGGGTTAGGTTCAGCGATAGGATCGGCGGAGGACCCGTGGTACTGTCAGGGTTAGGGTTACGTTTAGGGGTAGAGTTAGGGTCAGGCTCACATTCAGTCTCAGGGTTAGTGTTAGGTTTGGATCAGGGTCACTGTTAGGGTCAGGGTTAGGTTGATGGTCATGGCCTGGGTCAGGGTCAGGGTGAAGTTTGGGCCAGTGTCAGGTTTAGCGTCAGGATCAGGTATTGGTTAAAGTCCACATTTGGGTCAGGGACAGGGTTATGTAGTGGTCAGTGTTAAGGTCATGGTTAGGATTAGGGTCAGGGTCAGGGTCAGGTGAAGGTCAGGGCCAGGGTCAGGTTTAGGTTCAGTCTTTGCTTTATGTTCGGTTCAGGTTCACAGTTAGATTTAGGGGAAAAGTTTGGGATGGGGTTAGGGTTAGAGTTAGAAGTAGTGTTATCGTGTGGGTTAGGGTTAGACAGGGTAAGGTCAGGGTGAGGGTTTGGTTTAGGGTAGGGGTTAGTGTTAGGGTCAGGGTCAGTGTTCGGTTTGGGTACAGGGTCCATATTAGGGTCAGTGTTAGGGTTACCTTTAGGTTTAGGTTTAGGGTCAGGCACACAGTCAGGGTCAGGGTTAGGGTTAGGGTCAGGGTTAGGTCAGCGTCAGGATTAGGATTAGGGTCAGGTCAGGGTCCTGTTTAGGGATGAGTCATAGTTAGGTTATCTCAGACTTAGGTTTAGGTTCAGGGTCCGGATCAGGGTCAGCATCAGGCTTAGGTTTAGGTTTAGGGTTCAGGTCAGGATCACGGTCAGGGTTAGGGTCAGGGTCAGGGTCAGGGCTCGGGTTAGGGTTTGGGGCAGGCTCACAGTGTCAGGGTCACGGTCAGTGGTTACTGTTAGGGTTCTCCCCGCTCCTGGTTCATTGTCCCCTCCCTTTAGGTTCTCAGGAAAAACCCTGGGCAGAAGGCTGTAGACCCCACACCCGATCCCACTTAGCCAGCATTACACTGGGATGTAAACATGACCTGCCCACCAGGCATCTAACCCCTCATCATCCTGCTCCTGCTTGGGACATCTTCACCCACGATGGCATGGCCAGGTCCTCTTTACACACAGAGCCACAGACACCCAGAGGCACACACACACACACACACACACACACACACACACACACACACACACACACACACACATGGGGAGGAGACTTAGAGCTATACCGCTCAATTAAAAGGTGTGGGACTCTCTGACTCTGAGCTCCCTGGTGTCACCTTTTGATTTTATTTGCCAAAGGGCCTGAGGCGTTGGGGAAGCCTGATATGACCTGCCAGTGAGGGGACGTGTATGGTGGGTGAGCTCTCTTCTCCCTGCATCCTCAGGGCTTCAGTACAACAGAAGAACATGTCACTTCCTTTAGGATGTGCCTAGAAATGAGCTGGGCAGGGGGGTTTTCTCTGTAATGGGGTGCCTGGATACGTGGATTCTAATTCCGTTGGGCCCTGTCGTCAGGGAAGTGAGGTCACCATTGAATGGGGGCTCCTTACCAAACTTTCTGCTCCCACCAGAGCACCCTGAGCGTGCCCATCCCCTAGCTGCTCAAGGCTCACCCACCACTCCATGCCCTGTTCATCCAGTGACCCCCACACAGCCAATCCCAGCCCCTGGGAGTCCTGGATGCAACTATTGTCCCCGCTTCTGGGAACAGAGATGGGTTCAGACCGAGTTAAGGTTAGGGTAGGGTTAGGGTTAGGGTTAGGGTTAGTGTTAGCGAGAGACTTAGGGTTAGGGTTAGGGTGAGACATCGTTGGGGTCAGGGTTAGTGTTAGGGTTAGGGTAGGGGTCAGGGTTAGGGTTAGGTTCATGGTTAGGTTAAGGGTCAGGCTCACAATAGGGTCAGGGTTACCATTACTGTCAGAGTCAGGGTCAGGGTCAGTGTCAGGTTTACGGTCAGGATCAGGTATTGGTTTTAAGTCCACATTCGGGTCAGGGACAGGGTTATGTAGTGGTCATTGTTAGGGTCATGGTTAGGTTTAGGGTCAGGGCCAGGGTCAGGTTTAGGATCAGGGTCCCTAATCGCAATTTTCAGGGTTAGGTTTAGGGTCAGTGTCTGGTATAGGCAAAGTTCAGGGTTAGGGTTAGGATCATAGTCAGCTATAGGGTCAGGGTTATTGTTAAAGTTCAGCGTTAGTGTTAGGGTTAGCGTTAGGTTGATGGTTAGGGTTAGAACTTGTTAGGGTCAGGGTCCGTGGTAGGTTAGGGGTTAGTGTTAGGGTTAGTTTCAGCAATAGGATTCGGGGTAGGGCCCGCGTTAGTGTCAGGGTCAGGGTTACATTTACGGTTAGAGTAGGGTAGGCTAACAGCCAGGCTCAGGTTTAGTGTTCAGGTCAGGGTCGGGATCACTATTAGGCTCAGGGTTAGGTTTATGATCATGGCCTGGGTCAGGGTCAGGGTGAAGTTTAGAGCCAGTGTCAGGTTTAGGGTCAGGATCAGGTATTGGTTCAAAGTCCACATTTGGGTTAGGGACAAGTTTATGTAGTGGTCAGTGTTAGTGTCATGGTTAGGTTTAGGGTCAGGGCCAGGGTCAGGTTTAGGGTCAGGGTCTGGTAGAGGCAAAGTTCAGGGTTAGGGTTATGATCATAGTCAGTTATAAGGTAAGGGTTATTGTTAAAGTTTAGGTTTAGTGTTAGGGTTAGAGTTAGTTTGAGCGTTAGGGTTAGATTGGTTAGGGTCAGGATCCGCGGTAGGGTTAGAGTATAGTGTCAGGGTTAGGTTCAGCGATAGGATCGGCGGAGGACCCGTGGTACTGTCAGGGTTAGGGTTACGTTTAGGGGTAGAGTTAGGGTCAGGCTCACATTCAGTCTCAGGGTTAGTGTTAGGTTTGGATCAGGGTCACTGTTAGGGTCAGGGTTAGGTTGATGGTCATGGCCTGGGTCAGGGTCAGGGTGAAGTTTGGGCCAGTGTCAGGTTTAGCGTCAGGATCAGGTATTGGTTAAAGTCCACATTTGGGTCAGGGACAGGGTTATGTAGTGGTCAGTGTTAAGGTCATGGTTAGGATTAGGGTCAGGGTCAGGGTCAGGTGAAGGTCAGGGCCAGGGTCAGGTTTAGGTTCAGTCTTTGCTTTATGTTCGGTTCAGGTTCACAGTTAGATTTAGGGGAAAAGTTTGGGATGGGGTTAGGGTTAGAGTTAGAAGTAGTGTTATCGTGTGGGTTAGGGTTAGACAGGGTAAGGTCAGGGTGAGGGTTTGGTTTAGGGTAGGGGTTAGTGTTAGGGTCAGGGTCAGTGTTCGGTTTGGGTACAGGGTCCATATTAGGGTCAGTGTTAGGGTTACCTTTAGGTTTAGGTTTAGGGTCAGGCACACAGTCAGGGTCAGGGTTAGGGTTAGGGTCAGGGTTAGGTCAGCGTCAGGATTAGGATTAGGGTCAGGTCAGGGTCCTGTTTAGGGATGAGTCATAGTTAGGTTATCTCAGACTTAGGTTTAGGTTCAGGGTCCGGATCAGGGTCAGCATCAGGCTTAGGTTTAGGTTTAGGGTTCAGGTCAGGATCACGGTCAGGGTTAGGGTCAGGGTCAGGGTCAGGGCTCGGGTTAGGGTTTGGGGCAGGCTCACAGTGTCAGGGTCACGGTCAGTGGTTACTGTTAGGGTTCTCCCCGCTCCTGGTTCATTGTCCCCTCCCTTTAGGTTCTCAGGAAAAACCCTGGGCAGAAGGCTGTAGACCCCACACCCGATCCCACTTAGCCAGCATTACACTGGGATGTAAACATGACCTGCCCACCAGGCATCTAACCCCTCATCATCCTGCTCCTGCTTGGGACATCTTCACCCACGATGGCATGGCCAGGTCCTCTTTACACACAGAGCCACAGACACCCAGAGGCACACACACACACACACACACACACACACACACACACACACACACACACACACACACATGGGGAGGAGACTTAGAGCTATACCGCTCAATTAAAAGGTGTGGGACTCTCTGACTCTGAGCTCCCTGGTGTCACCTTTTGATTTTATTTGCCAAAGGGCCTGAGGCGTTGGGGAAGCCTGATATGACCTGCCAGTGAGGGGACGTGTATGGTGGGTGAGCTCTCTTCTCCCTGCATCCTCAGGGCTTCAGTACAACAGAAGAACATGTCACTTCCTTTAGGATGTGCCTAGAAATGAGCTGGGCAGGGGGGTTTTCTCTGTAATGGGGTGCCTGGATACGTGGATTCTAATTCCGTTGGGCCCTGTCGTCAGGGAAGTGAGGTCACCATTGAATGGGGGCTCCTTACCAAACTTTCTGCTCCCACCAGAGCACCCTGAGCGTGCCCATCCCCTAGCTGCTCAAGGCTCACCCACCACTCCATGCCCTGTTCATCCAGTGACCCCCACACAGCCAATCCCAGCCCCTGGGAGTCCTGGATGCAACTATTGTCCCCGCTTCTGGGAACAGAGATGGGTTCAGACCGAGTTAAGGTTAGGGTTAGGGTTAGGGTTAGGGTTAGGGTTAGCGAGAGACTTAGGGTTAGGGTTAGGGTAGAGACATCGTTGGGGTCAGGGTTAGTGTTAGGGTTAGGGTAGGGGTCAGGGTTAGGGTTAGGTTCATGGTTAGGTTAAGGGTCAGGCTCACAATAGGGTCAGGGTTACCATTACTGTCAGAGTCAGGGTCAGGGTCAGTGTCAGGTTTACGGTCAGGATCAGGTATTGGTTTTAAGTCCACATTCGGGTCAGGGACAGGGTTATGTAGTGGTCATTGTTAGGGTCATGGTTAGGTTTAGGGTCAGGGCCAGGGTCAGGTTTAGGATCAGGGTCCCTAATCGCAATTTTCAGGGTTAGGTTTAGGGGTCAGTGTCTGGTATAGGCAAAGTTCAGGGTTAGGGTTAGGATCATAGTCAGCTATAGGGTCAGGGTTATTGTTAAAGTTCAGCGTTAGTGTTAGGGTTAGCGTTAGGTTGATGGTTAGGGTTAGAACTTGTTAGGGTCAGGGTCCGTGGTAGGTTAGGGGTTAGTGTTAGGGTTAGTTTCAGCAATAGGATTCGGGGTAGGGCCCGCGTTAGTGTCAGGGTCAGGGTTACATTTACGGTTAGAGTAGGGTAGGCTAACAGCCAGGCTCAGGTTTAGTGTTCAGGTCAGGGTCGGGATCACTATTAGGCTCAGGGTTAGGTTTATGATCATGGCCTGGGTCAGGGTCAGGGTGAAGTTTAGAGCCAGTGTCAGGTTTAGGGTCAGGATCAGGTATTGGTTCAAAGTCCACATTTGGGTTAGGGACAAGTTTATGTAGTGGTCAGTGTTAGTGTCATGGTTAGGTTTAGGGTCAGGGCCAGGGTCAGGTTTAGGGTCAGGGTCTGGTAGAGGCAAAGTTCAGGGTTAGGGTTATGATCATAGTCAGTTATAAGGTAAGGGTTATTGTTAAAGTTTAGGTTTAGTGTTAGGGTTAGAGTTAGTTTGAGCGTTAGGGTTAGATTGGTTAGGGTCAGGATCCGCGGTAGGGTTAGAGTATAGTGTCAGGGTTAGGTTCAGCGATAGGATCGGCGGAGGACCCGTGGTACTGTCAGGGTTAGGGTTACGTTTAGGGGTAGAGTTAGGGTCAGGCTCACATTCAGTCTCAGGGTTAGTGTTAGGTTTGGATCAGGGTCACTGTTAGGGTCAGGGTTAGGTTGATGGTCATGGCCTGGGTCAGGGTCAGGGTGAAGTTTGGGCCAGTGTCAGGTTTAGCGTCAGGATCAGGTATTGGTTAAAGTCCACATTTGGGTCAGGGACAGGGTTATGTAGTGGTCAGTGTTAAGGTCATGGTTAGGATTAGGGTCAGGGTCAGGGTCAGGTGAAGGTCAGGGCCAGCCAGGGTCAGGTTTAGGTTCAGTCTTTGCTTTATGTTCGGTTCAGGTTCACAGTTAGATTTAGGGGAAAAGTTTGGGATGGGGTTAGGGTTAGAGTTAGAAGTAGTGTTATCGTGTGGGTTAGGGTTAGACAGGGTAAGGTCAGGGTGAGGGTTTGGTTTAGGGTAGGGGTTAGTGTTAGGGTCAGGGTCAGTGTTCGGTTTGGGTACAGGGTCCATATTAGGGTCAGTGTTAGGGTTACCTTTAGGTTTAGGTTTAGGGTCAGGCACACAGTCAGGGTCAGGGTTAGGGTTAGGGTCAGGGTTAGGTCAGCGTCAGGATTAGGATTAGGGTCAGGTCAGGGTCCTGTTTAGGGATGAGTCATAGTTAGGTTATCTCAGACTTAGGTTTAGGTTCAGGGTCCGGATCAGGGTCAGCATCAGGCTTAGGTTTAGGTTTAGGGTTCAGGTCAGGATCACGGTCAGGGTTAGGGTCAGGGTCAGGGTCAGGGCTCGGGTTAGGGTTTGGGGCAGGCTCACAGTGTCAGGGTCACGGTCAGTGGTTACTGTTAGGGTTCTCCCCGCTCCTGGTTCATTGTCCCCTCCCTTTAGGTTCTCAGGAAAAACCCTGGGCAGAAGGCTGTAGACCCCACACCCGATCCCACTTAGCCAGCATTACACTGGGATGTAAACATGACCTGCCCACCAGGCATCTAACCCCTCATCATCCTGCTCCTGCTTGGGACATCTTCACCCACGATGGCATGGCCAGGTCCTCTTTACACACAGAGCCACAGACACCCAGAGGCACACACACACACACACACACACACACACACACACACACACACACACACACACACACACATGGGGAGGAGACTTAGAGCTATACCGCTCAATTAAAAGGTGTGGGACTCTCTGACTCTGAGCTCCCTGGTGTCACCTTTTGATTTTATTTGCCAAAGGGCCTGAGGCGTTGGGGAAGCCTGATATGACCTGCCAGTGAGGGGACGTGTATGGTGGGTGAGCTCTCTTCTCCCTGCATCCTCAGGGCTTCAGTACAACAGAAGAACATGTCACTTCCTTTAGGATGTGCCTAGAAATGAGCTGGGCAGGGGGGTTTTTCTCTGTAATGGGGTGCCTGGATACGTGGATTCTAATTCCGTTGGGCCCTGTCGTCAGGGAAGTGAGGTCACCATTGAATGGGGGCTCCTTACCAAACTTTCTGCTCCCACCAGAGCACCCTGAGCGTGCCCATCCCCTAGCTGCTCAAGGCTCACCCACCACTCCATGCCCTGTTCATCCAGTGACCCCCACACAGCCAATCCCAGCCCCTGGGAGTCCTGGATGCAACTATTGTCCCCGCTTCTGGGAACAGAGATGGGTTCAGACCGAGTTAAGGTTAGGGTTAGGGTTAGGGTTAGGGTTAGGGTTAGCGAGAGACTTAGGGTTAGGGTTAGGGTGAGACATCGTTGGGGTCAGGGTTAGTGTTAGGGTTAGGGTAGGGGTCAGGGTTTAGGGTTAGGTTCATGGTTAGGTTAAGGGTCAGGCTCACAATAGGGTCAGGGTTACCATTACTGTCAGAGTCAGGGTCAGGGTCAGTGTCAGGTTTACGGTCAGGATCAGGTATTGGTTTTAAGTCCACATTCGGGTCAGGGACAGGGTTATGTAGTGGTCATTGTTAGGGTCATGGTTAGGTTTAGGGTCAGGGCCAGGGTCAGGTTTAGGATCAGGGTCCCTAATCGCAATTTTCAGGGTTAGGTTTAGGGTCAGTGTCTGGTATAGGCAAAGTTCAGGGTTAGGGTTAGGATCATAGTCAGCTATAGGGTCAGGGTTATTGTTAAAGTTCAGCGTTAGTGTTAGGGTTAGCGTTAGGTTGATGGTTAGGGTTAGAACTTGTTAGGGTCAGGGTCCGTGGTAGGTTAGGGGTTAGTGTTAGGGTTAGTTTCAGCAATAGGATTCGGGGTAGGGCCCGCGTTAGTGTCAGGGTCAGGGTTACATTTACGGTTAGAGTAGGGTAGGCTAACAGCCAGGCTCAGGTTTAGTGTTCAGGTCAGGGTCGGGATCACTATTAGGCTCAGGGTTAGGTTTATGATCATGGCCTGGGTCAGGGTCAGGGTGAAGTTTAGAGCCAGTGTCAGGTTTAGGGTCAGGATCAGGTATTGGTTCAAAGTCCACATTTGGGTTAGGGACAAGTTTATGTAGTGGTCAGTGTTAGTGTCATGGTTAGGTTTAGGGTCAGGGCCAGGGTCAGGTTTAGGGTCAGGGTCTGGTAGAGGCAAAGTTCAGGGTTAGGGTTATGATCATAGTCAGTTATAAGGTAAGGGTTATTGTTAAAGTTTAGGTTTAGTGTTAGGGTTAGAGTTAGTTTGAGCGTTAGGGTTAGATTGGTTAGGGTCAGGATCCGCGGTAGGGTTAGAGTATAGTGTCAGGGTTAGGTTCAGCGATAGGATCGGCGGAGGACCCGTGGTACTGTCAGGGTTAGGGTTACGTTTAGGGGTAGAGTTAGGGTCAGGCTCACATTCAGTCTCAGGGTTAGTGTTAGGTTTGGATCAGGGTCACTGTTAGGGTCAGGGTTAGGTTGATGGTCATGGCCTGGGTCAGGGTCAGGGTGAAGTTTGGGCCAGTGTCAGGTTTAGCGTCAGGATCAGGTATTGGTTAAAGTCCACATTTGGGTCAGGGACAGGGTTATGTAGTGGTCAGTGTTAAGGTCATGGTTAGGATTAGGGTCAGGGTCAGGGTCAGGTGAAGGTCAGGGCCAGGGTCAGGTTTAGGTTCAGTCTTTGCTTTATGTTCGGTTCAGGTTCACAGTTAGATTTAGGGGAAAAGTTTGGGATGGGGGGTTAGGGTTAGAGTTAGAAGTAGTGTTATCGTGTGGGTTAGGGTTAGACAGGGTAAGGTCAGGGTGAGGGTTTGGTTTAGGGTAGGGGTTAGTGTTAGGGTCAGGGTCAGTGTTCGGTTTGGGTACAGGGTCCATATTAGGGTCAGTGTTAGGGTTACCTTTAGGTTTAGGTTTAGGGTCAGGCACACAGTCAGGGTCAGGGTTAGGGTTAGGGTCAGGGTTAGGTCAGCGTCAGGATTAGGATTAGGGTCAGGTCAGGGTCCTGTTTAGGGATGAGTCATAGTTAGGTTATCTCAGACTTAGGTTTAGGTTCAGGGTCCGGATCAGGGTCAGCATCAGGCTTAGGTTTAGGTTTAGGGTTCAGGTCAGGATCACGGTCAGGGTTAGGGTCAGGGTCAGGGTCAGGGCTCGGGTTAGGGTTTTGGGGCAGGCTCACAGTGTCAGGGTCACGGTCAGTGGTTACTGTTAGGGTTCTCCCCGCTCCTGGTTCATTGTCCCCTCCCTTTAGGTTCTCAGGAAAAACCCTGGGCAGAAGGCTGTAGACCCCACACCCGATCCCACTTAGCCAGCATTACACTGGGATGTAAACATGACCTGCCCACCAGGCATCTAACCCCTCATCATCCTGCTCCTGCTTGGGACATCTTCACCCACGATGGCATGGCCAGGTCCTCTTTTACACACAGAGCCACAGACACCCAGAGGCACACACACACACACACACACACACACACACACACACACACACACACACACACACACATGGGGAGGAGACTTAGAGCTATACCGCTCAATTAAAAGGTGTGGGACTCTCTGACTCTGAGCTCCCTGGTGTCACCTTTTGATTTTATTTGCCAAAGGGCCTGAGGCGTTGGGGAAGCCTGATATGACCTGCCAGTGAGGGGACGTGTATGGTGGGTGAGCTCTCTTCTCCCTGCATCCTCAGGGCTTCAGTACAACAGAAGAACATGTCACTTCCTTTAGGATGTGCCTAGAAATGAGCTGGGCAGGGGGGTTTTTTCTCTGTAATGGGGTGCCTGGATACGTGGATTCTAATTCCGTTGGGCCCTGTCGTCAGGGAAGTGAGGTCACCATTGAATGGGGGCTCCTTACCAAACTTTCTGCTCCCACCAGAGCACCCTGAGCGTGCCCATCCCCTAGCTGCTCAAGGCTCACCCACCACTCCATGCCCTGTTCATCCAGTGACCCCCACACAGCCAATCCCAGCCCCTGGGAGTCCTGGATGCAACTATTGTCCCCGCTTCTGGGAACAGAGATGGGTTCAGACCGAGTTAAGGTTAGGGTTAGGGTTAGGGTTAGGGTTAGGGGGTTAGTGTTAGCGAGAGACTTAGGGTTAGGGTTAGGGTGAGACATCGTTGGGGTCAGGGTTAGTGTTAGGGTTAGGGTAGGGGTCAGGGTTAGGGTTAGGTTCATGGTTAGGTTAAGGGTCAGGCTCACAATAGGGTCAGGGTTACCATTACTGTCAGAGTCAGGGTCAGGGTCAGTGTCAGGTTTACGGTCAGGATCAGGTATTGGTTTTAAGTCCACATTCGGGTCAGGGACAGGGTTATGTAGTGGTCATTGTTAGGGTCATGGTTAGGTTTAGGGTCAGGGCCAGGGTCAGGTTTAGGATCAGGGTCCCTAATCGCAATTTTCAGGGTTAGGTTTAGGGTCAGTGTCTGGTATAGGCAAAGTTCAGGGTTAGGGTTAGGATCATAGTCAGCTATAGGGTCAGGGTTATTGTTAAAGTTCAGCGTTAGTGTTAGGGTTAGCGTTAGGTTGATGGTTAGGGTTAGAACTTGTTAGGGTCAGGGTCCGTGGTAGGTTAGGGGTTAGTGTTAGGGTTAGTTTCAGCAATAGGATTCGGGGTAGGGCCCGCGTTAGTGTCAGGGTCAGGGTTACATTTACGGTTAGAGTAGGGTAGGCTAACAGCCAGGCTCAGGTTTAGTGTTCAGGTCAGGGTCGGGATCACTATTAGGCTCAGGGTTAGGTTTATGATCATGGCCTGGGTCAGGGTCAGGGTGAAGTTTAGAGCCAGTGTCAGGTTTAGGGTCAGGATCAGGTATTGGTTCAAAGTCCACATTTGGGTTAGGGACAAGTTTATGTAGTGGTCAGTGTTAGTGTCATGGTTAGGTTTAGGGTCAGGGCCAGGGTCAGGTTTAGGGTCAGGGTCTGGTAGAGGCAAAGTTCAGGGTTAGGGTTATGATCATAGTCAGTTATAAGGTAAGGGTTATTGTTAAAGTTTAGGTTTAGTGTTAGGGTTAGAGTTAGTTTGAGCGTTAGGGTTAGATTGGTTAGGGTCAGGATCCGCGGTAGGGTTAGAGTATAGTGTCAGGGTTAGGTTCAGCGATAGGATCGGCGGAGGACCCGTGGTACTGTCAGGGTTAGGGTTACGTTTAGGGGTAGAGTTAGGGTCAGGCTCACATTCAGTCTCAGGGTTAGTGTTAGGTTTGGATCAGGGTCACTGTTAGGGTCAGGGTTAGGTTGATGGTCATGGCCTGGGTCAGGGTCAGGGTGAAGTTTGGGCCAGTGTCAGGTTTAGCGTCAGGATCAGGTATTGGTTAAAGTCCACATTTGGGTCAGGGACAGGGTTATGTAGTGGTCAGTGTTAAGGTCATGGTTAGGATTAGGGTCAGGGTCAGGGTCAGGTGAAGGTCAGGGCCAGGGTCAGGTTTAGGTTCAGTCTTTGCTTTATGTTCGGTTCAGGTTCACAGTTAGATTTAGGGGAAAAGTTTGGGATGGGGTTAGGGTTAGAGTTAGAAGTAGTGTTATCGTGTGGGTTAGGGTTAGACAGGGTAAGGTCAGGGTGAGGGTTTGGTTTAGGGTAGGGGTTAGTGTTAGGGTCAGGGTCAGTGTTCGGTTTGGGTACAGGGTCCATATTAGGGTCAGTGTTAGGGTTACCTTTAGGTTTAGGTTTAGGGTCAGGCACACAGTCAGGGTCAGGGTTAGGGTTAGGGTCAGGGTTAGGTCAGCGTCAGGATTAGGATTAGGGTCAGGTCAGGGTCCTGTTTAGGGATGAGTCATAGTTAGGTTATCTCAGACTTAGGTTTAGGTTCAGGGTCCGGATCAGGGTCAGCATCAGGCTTAGGTTTAGGTTTAGGGTTCAGGTCAGGATCACGGTCAGGGTTAGGGTCAGGGTCAGGGTCAGGGCTCGGGTTAGGGTTTGGGGCAGGCTCACAGTGTCAGGGTCACGGTCAGTGGTTACTGTTAGGGTTCTCCCCGCTCCTGGTTCATTGTCCCCTCCCTTTAGGTTCTCAGGAAAAACCCTGGGCAGAAGGCTGTAGACCCCACACCCGATCCCACTTAGCCAGCATTACACTGGGATGTAAACATGACCTGCCCACCAGGCATCTAACCCCTCATCATCCTGCTCCTGCTTGGGACATCTTCACCCACGATGGCATGGCCAGGTCCTCTTTACACACAGAGCCACAGACACCCAGAGGCACACACACACACACACACACACACACACACACACACACACACACACACACACACACATGGGGAGGAGACTTAGAGCTATACCGCTCAATTAAAAGGTGTGGGACTCTCTGACTCTGAGCTCCCTGGTGTCACCTTTTGATTTTATTTGCCAAAGGGCCTGAGGCGTTGGGGAAGCCTGATATGACCTGCCAGTGAGGGGACGTGTATGGTGGGTGAGCTCTCTTCTCCCTGCATCCTCAGGGCTTCAGTACAACAGAAGAACATGTCACTTCCTTTAGGATGTGCCTAGAAATGAGCTGGGCAGGGGGGTTTTCTCTGTAATGGGGTGCCTGGATACGTGGATTCTAATTCCGTTGGGCCCTGTCGTCAGGGAAGTGAGGTCACCATTGAATGGGGGCTCCTTACCAAACTTTCTGCTCCCACCAGAGCACCCTGAGCGTGCCCATCCCCTAGCTGCTCAAGGCTCACCCACCACTCCATGCCCTGTTCATCCAGTGACCCCCACACAGCCAATCCCAGCCCCTGGGAGTCCTGGATGCAACTATTGTCCCCGCTTCTGGGAACAGAGATGGGTTCAGACCGAGAGTTAGGGTTAGGGTTAGGGTTAGGGTTAGGGTTAGTGTTAGCGAGAGACTTAGGGTTAGGGTTAGGGTGAGACATCGTTGGGGTCAGGGTTAGTGTTAGGGTTAGGGTAGGGGTCAGGGTTAGGGTTAGGTTCATGGTTAGGTTAAGGGTCAGGCTCACAATAGGGTCAGGGTTACCATTACTGTCAGAGTCAGGGTCAGGGTCAGTGTCAGGTTTACGGTCAGGATCAGGTATTGGTTTTAAGTCCACATTCGGGTCAGGGACAGGGTTATGTAGTGGTCATTGTTAGGGTCATGGTTAGGTTTAGGGTCAGGGCCAGGGTCAGGTTTAGGGTCAGGGTCTGGTAGAGGCAAAGTTCAGGGTTAGGGTTATGATCATAGTCAGTTATAAGGTAAGGGTTATTGTTAAAGTTTAGGTTTAGTGTTAGGGTTAGAGTTAGTTTGAGCGTTAGGGTTAGATTGGTTAGGGTCAGGATCCGCGGTAGGGTTAGAGTATAGTGTCAGGGTTAGGTTCAGCGATAGGATCGGCGGAGGACCCGTGGTACTGTCAGGGTTAGGGTTACGTTTAGGGGTAGAGTTAGGGTCAGGCTCACATTCAGTCTCAGGGTTAGTGTTAGGTTTGGATCAGGGTCACTGTTAGGGTCAGGGTTAGGTTGATGGTCATGGCCTGGGTCAGGGTCAGGGTGAAGTTTGGGCCAGTGTCAGGTTTAGCGTCAGGATCAGGTATTGGTTAAAGTCCACATTTGGGTCAGGGACAGGGTTATGTAGTGGTCAGTGTTAAGGTCATGGTTAGGATTAGGGTCAGGGTCAGGGTCAGGTGAAGGTCAGGGCCAGGGTCAGGTTTAGGTTCAGTCTTTGCTTTATGTTCGGTTCAGGTTCACAGTTAGATTTAGGGGAAAAGTTTGGGATGGGGTTAGGGTTAGAGTTAGAAGTAGTGTTATCGTGTGGGTTAGGGTTAGACAGGGTAAGGTCAGGGTGAGGGTTTGGTTTAGGGTAGGGGTTAGTGTTAGGGTCAGGGTCAGTGTTCGGTTTGGGTACAGGGTCCATATTAGGGTCAGTGTTAGGGTTACCTTTAGGTTTAGGTTTAGGGTCAGGCACACAGTCAGGGTCAGGGTTAGGGTTAGGGTCAGGGTTAGGTCAGCGTCAGGATTAGGATTAGGGTCAGGTCAGGGTCCTGTTTAGGGATGAGTCATAGTTAGGTTATCTCAGACTTAGGTTTAGGTTCAGGGTCCGGATCAGGGTCAGCATCAGGCTTAGGTTTAGGTTTAGGGTTCAGGTCAGGATCACGGTCAGGGTTAGGGTCAGGGTCAGGGTCAGGGTCAGGGCTCGGGTTAGGGTTTGGGGCAGGCTCACAGTGTCAGGGTCACGGTCAGTGGTTACTGTTAGGGTTCTCCCCGCTCCTGGTTCATTGTCCCCTCCCTTTAGGTTCTCAGGAAAAACCCTGGGCAGAAGGCTGTAGACCCCACACCCGATCCCACTTAGCCAGCATTACACTGGGATGTAAACATGACCTGCCCACCAGGCATCTAACCCCTCATCATCCTGCTCCTGCTTGGGACATCTTCACCCACGATGGCATGGCCAGGTCCTCTTTACACACAGAGCCACACAGACACCCAGACACACACACACACACACACACACACACACACACACACACACACACACACACACACACACACATGGGGAGGAGACTTAGAGCTATACCGCTCAATTAAAAGGTGTGGGACTCTCTGACTCTGAGCTCCCTGGTGTCACCTTTTGATTTTATTTGCCAAAGGGCCTGAGGCGTTGGGGAAGCCTGATATGACCTGCCAGTGAGGGGACGTGTATGGTGGGTGAGCTCTCTTCTCCCTGCATCCTCAGGGCTTCAGTACAACAGAAGAACATGTCACTTCCTTTAGGATGTGCCTAGAAATGAGCTGGGCAGGGGGGTTTTCTCTGTAATGGGGTGCCTGGATACGTGGATTCTAATTCCGTTGGGCCCTGTCGTCAGGGAAGTGAGGTCACCATTGAATGGGGGCTCCTTACCAAACTTTCTGCTCCCACCAGAGCACCCTGAGCGTGCCCATCCCCTAGCTGCTCAAGGCTCACCCACCACTCCATGCCCTGTTCATCCAGTGACCCCCACACAGCCAATCCCAGCCCCTGGGAGTCCTGGATGCAACTATTGTCCCCGCTTCTGGGAACAGAGATGGGTTCAGACCGAGTTAAGGTTAGGGTTAGGGTTAGGGTTAGGGTTTAGTGTTAGCGAGAGACTTAGGGTTAGGGTTAGGGTGAGACATCGTTGGGGTCAGGGTTAGTGTTAGGGTTAGGGTAGGGGTCAGGGTTAGGGTTAGGTTCATGGTTAGGTTAAGGGTCAGGCTCACAATAGGGTCAGGGTTACCATTACTGTCAGAGTCAGGGTCAGGGTCAGTGTCAGGTTTACGGTCAGGATCAGGTATTGGTTTTAAGTCCACATTCGGGTCAGGGACAGGGTTATGTAGTGGTCATTGTTAGGGTCATGGTTAGGTTTAGGGTCAGGGCCAGGGTCAGGTTTAGGATCAGGGTCCCTAATCGCAATTTTCAGGGTTAGGTTTAGGGTCAGTGTCTGGTATAGGCAAAGTTCAGGGTTAGGGTTAGGATCATAGTCAGCTATAGGGTCAGGGTTATTGTTAAAGTTCAGCGTTAGTGTTAGGGTTAGCGTTAGGTTGATGGTTAGGGTTAGAACTTGTTAGGGTCAGGGTCCGTGGTAGGTTAGGGGTTAGTGTTAGGGTTAGTTTCAGCAATAGGATTCGGGGTAGGGCCCGCGTTAGTGTCAGGGTCAGGGTTACATTTACGGTTAGAGTAGGGTAGGCTAACAGCCAGGCTCAGGTTTAGTGTTCAGGTCAGGGTCGGGATCACTATTAGGCTCAGGGTTAGGTTTATGATCATGGCCTGGGTCAGGGTCAGGGTGAAGTTTAGAGCCAGTGTCAGGTTTAGGGTCAGGATCAGGTATTGGTTCAAAGTCCACATTTGGGTTAGGGACAAGTTTATGTAGTGGTCAGTGTTAGTGTCATGGTTAGGTTTAGGGTCAGGGCCAGGGTCAGGTTTAGGGTCAGGGTCTGGTAGAGGCAAAGTTCAGGGTTAGGGTTATGATCATAGTCAGTTATAAGGTAAGGGTTATTGTTAAAGTTTAGGTTTAGTGTTAGGGTTAGAGTTAGTTTGAGCGTTAGGGTTAGATTGGTTAGGGTCAGGATCCGCGGTAGGGTTAGAGTATAGTGTCAGGGTTAGGTTCAGCGATAGGATCGGCGGAGGACCCGTGGTACTGTCAGGGTTAGGGTTACGTTTAGGGGTAGAGTTAGGGTCAGGCTCACATTCAGTCTCAGGGTTAGTGTTAGGTTTGGATCAGGGTCACTGTTAGGGTCAGGGTTAGGTTGATGGTCATGGCCTGGGTCAGGGTCAGGGTGAAGTTTGGGCCAGTGTCAGGTTTAGCGTCAGGATCAGGTATTGGTTAAAGTCCACATTTGGGTCAGGGACAGGGTTATGTAGTGGTCAGTGTTAAGGTCATGGTTAGGATTAGGGTCAGGGTCAGGGTCAGGTGAAGGTCAGGGCCAGGGTCAGGTTTAGGTTCAGTCTTTGCTTTATGTTCGGTTCAGGTTCACAGTTAGATTTAGGGGAAAAGTTTGGGATGGGGTTAGGGTTAGAGTTAGAAGTAGTGTTATCGTGTGGGTTAGGGTTAGACAGGGTAAGGTCAGGGTGAGGGTTTGGTTTAGGGTAGGGGTTAGTGTTAGGGTCAGGGTCAGTGTTCGGTTTGGGTACAGGGTCCATATTAGGGTCAGTGTTAGGGTTACCTTTAGGTTTAGGTTTAGGGTCAGGCACACAGTCAGGGTCAGGGTTAGGGTTAGGGTCAGGGTTAGGTCAGCGTCAGGATTAGGATTAGGGTCAGGTCAGGGTCCTGTTTAGGGATGAGTCATAGTTAGGTTATCTCAGACTTAGGTTTAGGTTCAGGGTCCGGATCAGGGTCAGCATCAGGCTTAGGTTTAGGTTTAGGGTTCAGGTCAGGATCACGGTCAGGGTTAGGGTCAGGGTCAGGGTCAGGGCTCGGGTTAGGGTTTGGGGCAGGCTCACAGTGTCAGGGTCACGGTCAGTGGTTACTGTTAGGGTTCTCCCCGCTCCTGGTTCATTGTCCCCTCCCTTTAGGTTCTCAGGAAAAACCCTGGGCAGAAGGCTGTAGACCCCACACCCGATCCCACTTAGCCAGCATTACACTGGGATGTAAACATGACCTGCCCACCAGGCATCTAACCCCTCATCATCCTGCTCCTGCTTGGGACATCTTCACCCACGATGGCATGGCCAGGTCCTCTTTACACACAGAGCCACAGACACCCAGAGGCACACACACACACACACACACACACACACACACACACACACACACACACACACACACACACATGGGGAGGAGACTTAGAGCTATACCGCTCAATTAAAAGGTGTGGGACTCTCTGACTCTGAGCTCCCTGGTGTCACCTTTTGATTTTATTTGCCAAAGGGCCTGAGGCGTTGGGGAAGCCTGATATGACCTGCCAGTGAGGGGACGTGTATGGTGGGTGAGCTCTCTTCTCCCTGCATCCTCAGGGCTTCAGTACAACAGAAGAACATGTCACTTCCTTTAGGATGTGCCTAGAAATGAGCTGGGCAGGGGGGGTTTTCTCTGTAATGGGGTGCCTGGATACGTGGATTCTAATTCCGTTGGGCCCTGTCGTCAGGGAAGTGAGGTCACCATTGAATGGGGGCTCCTTACCAAACTTTCTGCTCCCACCAGAGCACCCTGAGCGTGCCCATCCCCTAGCTGCTCAAGGCTCACCCACCACTCCATGCCCTGTTCATCCAGTGACCCCCACACAGCCAATCCCAGCCCCTGGGAGTCCTGGATGCAACTATTGTCCCCGCTTCTGGGAACAGAGATGGGTTCAGACCGAGTTAAGGTTAGGTTAGGGTTAGGGTTAGGGTTAGGGTTAGTGTTAGCGAGAGACTTAGGGTTAGGGTTAGGGTGAGACATCGTTGGGGTCAGGGTTAGTGTTAGGGTTAGGGTAGGGGTCAGGGTTAGGGTTAGGTTCATGGTTAGGTTAAGGGTCAGGCTCACAATAGGGTCAGGGTTACCATTACTGTCAGAGTCAGGGTCAGGGTCAGTGTCAGGTTTACGGTCAGGATCAGGTATTGGTTTTAAGTCCACATTCGGGGGTCAGGGACAGGGTTATGTAGTGGTCATTGTTAGGGTCATGGTTAGGTTTAGGGTCAGGGCCAGGGTCAGGTTTAGGATCAGGGTCCCTAATCGCAATTTTCAGGGTTAGGTTTAGGGTCAGTGTCTGGTATAGGCAAAGTTCAGGGTTAGGGTTAGGATCATAGTCAGCTATAGGGTCAGGGTTATTGTTAAAGTTCAGCGTTAGTGTTAGGGTTAGCGTTAGGTTGATGGTTAGGGTTAGAACTTGTTAGGGTCAGGGTCCGTGGTAGGTTAGGGGTTAGTGTTAGGGTTAGTTTTTAGTTTCAGCAATAGGATTCGGGGTAGGGCCCGCGTTAGTGTCAGGGTCAGGGTTACATTTACGGTTAGAGTAGGGTAGGCTAACAGCCAGGCTCAGGTTTAGTGTTCAGGTCAGGGTCGGGATCACTATTAGGCTCAGGGTTAGGTTTATGATCATGGCCTGGGTCAGGGTCAGGGTGAAGTTTAGAGCCAGTGTCAGGTTTAGGGTCAGGATCAGGTATTGGTTCAAAGTCCACATTTGGGTTAGGGACAAGTTTATGTAGTGGTCAGTGTTAGTGTCATGGTTAGGTTTAGGGTCAGGGCCAGGGTCAGGTTTAGGGTCAGGGTCTGGTAGAGGCAAAGTTCAGGGTTAGGGTTATGATCATAGTCAGTTATAAGGTAAGGGTTATTGTTAAAGTTTAGGTTTAGTGTTAGGGTTAGAGTTAGTTTGAGCGTTAGGGTTAGATTGGTTAGGGTCAGGATCCGCGGTAGGGTTAGAGTATAGTGTCAGGGTTAGGTTCAGCGATAGGATCGGCGGAGGACCCGTGGTACTGTCAGGGTTAGGGTTACGTTTAGGGGTAGAGTTAGGGTCAGGCTCACATTCAGTCTCAGGGTTAGTGTTAGGTTTGGATCAGGGTCACTGTTAGGGTCAGGGTTAGGTTGATGGTCATGGCCTGGGTCAGGGTCAGGGTGAAGTTTGGGCCAGTGTCAGGTTTAGCGTCAGGATCAGGTATTGGTTAAAGTCCACATTTGGGTCAGGGACAGGGTTATGTAGTGGTCAGTGTTAAGGTCATGGTTAGGATTAGGGTCAGGGTCAGGGGTCAGGTGAAGGTCAGGGCCAGGGTCAGGTTTAGGTTCAGTCAGTTTGCTTTATGTTCGGTTCAGGTTCACAGTTAGATTTAGGGGAAAAGTTTGGGATGGGGTTAGGGTTAGAGTTAGAAGTAGTGTTATCGTGTGGGTTAGGGTTAGACAGGGTAAGGTCAGGGTGAGGGTTTGGTTTAGGGTAGGGGTTAGTGTTAGGGTCAGGGTCAGTGTTCGGTTTGGGTACAGGGTCCATATTAGGGTCAGTGTTAGGGTTACCTTTAGGTTTAGGTTTAGGGTCAGGCACACAGTCAGGGTCAGGGTTAGGGTTAGGGTCAGGGTTAGGTCAGCGTCAGGATTAGGATTAGGGTCAGGTCAGGGTCCTGTTTAGGGATGAGTCATAGTTAGGTTATCTCAGACTTAGGTTTAGGTTCAGGGTCCGGATCAGGGTCAGCATCAGGCTTAGGTTTAGGTTTAGGGTTCAGGTCAGGATACACGGTCAGGGTTAGGGTCAGGGTCAGGGTCAGGGCTCGGGTTAGGGTTTGGGGCAGGCTCACAGTGTCAGGGTCACGGTCAGTGGTTACTGTTAGGGTTCTCCCCGCTCCTGGTTCATTGTCCCCTCCCTTTAGGTTCTCAGGAAAAACCCTGGGCAGAAGGCTGTAGACCCCACACCCGATCCCACTTAGCCAGCATTACACTGGGATGTAAACATGACCTGCCCACCAGGCATCTAACCCCTCATCATCCTGCTCCTGCTTGGGACATCTTCACCCACGATGGCATGGCCAGGTCCTCTTTACACACAGAGCCACAGACACCCAGAGGCACACACACACACACACACACACACACACACACACACACACACACACACACACACACACACACACATGGGGAGGAGACTTAGAGCTATACCGCTCAATTAAAAGGTGTGGGACTCTCTGACTCTGAGCTCCCTGGTGTCACCTTTTGATTTTATTTGCCAAAGGGCCTGAGGCGTTGGGGAAGCCTGATATGACCTGCCAGTGAGGGGACGTGTATGGTGGGTGAGCTCTCTTCTCCCTGCATCCTCAGGGCTTCAGTACAACAGAAGAACATGTCACTTCCTTTAGGATGTGCCTAGAAATGAGCTGGGCAGGGGGGTTTTCTCTGTAATGGGGGTGCCTGGATACGTGGATTCTAATTCCGTTGGGCCCTGTCGTCAGGGAAGTGAGGTCACCATTGAATGGGGGCTCCTTACCAAACTTTCTGCTCCCACCAGAGCACCCTGAGCGTGCCCATCCCCTAGCTGCTCAAGGCTCACCCACCACTCCATGCCCTGTTCATCCAGTGACCCCCACACAGCCAATCCCAGCCCCTGGGAGTCCTGGATGCAACTATTGTCCCCGCTTCTGGGAACAGAGATGGGTTCAGACCGACCGAGTTAAGGTTAGGGTTAGGGTTAGGGTTAGGGTTAGGGTTAGTGTTAGCGAGAGACTTAGGGTTAGGGTTAGGGTGAGACATCGTTGGGGTCAGGGTTAGTGTTAGGGTTAGGGTAGGGGTCAGGGTTAGGGTTAGGTTCATGGTTAGGTTAAGGGTCAGGCTCACAATAGGGTCAGGGTTACCATTACTGTCAGAGTCAGGGTCAGGGTCAGTGTCAGGTTTACGGTCAGGATCAGGTATTGGTTTTAAGTCCACATTCGGGTCAGGGACAGGGTTATGTAGTGGTCATTGTTAGGGTCATGGTTAGGTTTAGGGTCAGGGTCAGGGTCAGGGTCAGGGTCAGGTTTAGGATCAGGGTCCCTAATCGCAATTTTCAGGGTTAGGTTTAGGGTCAGTGTCTGGGTATAGGCAAAGTTCAGGGTTAGGGTTAGGATCATAGTCAGCTATAGGGTCAGGGTTATTGTTAAAGTTCAGCGTTAGTGTTAGGGTTAGGGTTAGCGGTTGATGGTTAGGGTTAGAACTTGTTAGGGTCAGGGTCAGTGGTAGGTTAGGGGTTAGTGTTAGGGTTAGTTTCAGCAATAGGATTCGGGGTAGGTCGGGATCACTATTAGGCTCCGCGTTAGTGGGTCAGGGTCAGGGTTACAGGTTTACGGTTAGAGTAGGGTAGGGGCTAACAGGGCCAGGGCAGGGTCAGGTGAAGGTCAGGGCCAGGGTCAGGTTTAGTCAGTCTTTGCTTCAGGGTTCAGGTTCACAGTTAGATTTAGGGGAAAAGTTTGGGATGGGGTTAGGGTTAGAGTTAGAAGTATGGTTATCGTGTGTCAGGGTTAGGGTTAGACAGGGTTAAGGTCAGGGTGAGTTTAGGGTTTAGGGTAGGGGTTAGTGTTAGGGTCAGGGTCAGTGTTTTGGGTTTGGGTACAGGGTCCATATTAGGGTCAGTGTTAGGGTTACCTTTAGGTTTAGGTTTAGGGTCAGGCACACAGTCAGGGTCAGGGTTAGGGTTAGGGTCAGGGTTAGGTCAGCGTCAGGATTAGGATTAGGGTCAGGTCAGGGTCCTGTTTATGGATGAGTCATAGTTAGGTTATCTCAGACTTAGGTTTAGGTTTAGGTTCAGGGTCCGGATCAGGGTCAGCATCAGGCTTAGGTTTAGGTTTAGGGTTCAGGTCAGGATCACGGTCAGGGTTAGGGTCAGGGTCAGGGGGTCAGGGCTCGGGTTAGGGTTTGGGGCAGGCTCACAGTGTCAGGGTCACGGTCAGTGGTTACTGTTAGGGTTCTCCCCGCTCCTGGTTCATTGTCCCCTCCCTTTAGGTTCTCAGGAAAAACCCTGGGCAGAAGGCTGTAGACCCCACACCCGATCCCACTTAGCCAGCATTACACTGGGATGTAAACATGACCTGCCCACCAGGCATCTAACCCCTCATCATCCTGCTCCTCCTGCTTGGGACATCTTCACCCACGATGGCATGGCCAGGTCCTCTTTACACAGTCAGAGCCACAGACACCCAGAGGCACACACACACACACACACACACACACACAACACACACACACACACACACACACACACATGGGGAGGAGACTTAGAGCTATACCGCTCAATTAAAAGGTGTGGGACTCTCTGACTCTGAGCTCCCTGGTGTCACCTTTTGATTTTATTTGCCAAAGGGCCTGAGGCGTTGGGGAAGCCTGATATGACCTGCCAGTGAGGGGACGTGTATGGTGGGTGAGCTCTCTTCTCCCTGCATCCTCAGGGCTTCAGTACAACAGAAGAACATGTCACTTCCTTTAGGATGTGCCTAGAAATGAGCTGGGCAGGGGGGTTTTCTCTGTAATGGGGTGCCTGGATACGTGGATTCTAATTCCGTTGGGCCCTGTCGTCAGGGAAGTGAGGTCACCATTGAATGGGGGCTCCTTACCAAACTTTCTGCTCCCACCAGAGCACCCTGAGCGTGCCCATCCCCTAGCTGCTCAAGGCTCACCCACCACTCCATGCCTGTTCATCCAGTGACCCCCACACAGCCAATCCCAGCCCCTGGGAGTCCTGGATGCAACTATTGTCCCCGCTTCTGGGAACAGAGATGGGTTCAGACCGAGTTAGGTTAGGGTTAGGGTTAGGGTTAGGGTTAGGGTTAGTGTTAGCGAGAGACTTAGGGTTAGGGTTAGGGTGAGACATCGTTGGGGTCAGGGTTAGTGTTAGGGTTAGGGTAGGGGTCAGGGTTAGGGTTAGGTTCATGGTTAGGTTAGGGGGTCAGGCTCACAATAGGGTCAGGGTTACCATTACTGTCAGAGTCAGGGTCAGGGGTCAGTGTCAGGTTTACGGTCAGGATCAGGTATTGGTTTTAAGTCCACATTCGGGTCAGGGACAGGGTTATGTAGTGGTCATTGTTAGGGTCATGGTTAGGTTTAGGGTCAGGGCCAGGGTCAGGTTTAGGATCAGGGTCCCTAATCGCAATTTTCAGGGTTAGGTTTAGGGTCAGTGTCTGGTATAGGCAAAGTTCAGGGTTAGGGTTAGGATCATAGTCAGCTATAGGGTCAGGGTTATTGTTAAAGTTCAGCGTTAGTGTTAGGGTTAGCGTTAGGTTGATGGTTAGGGTTAGAACTTGTTAGGGTCAGGGTCCGTGGTAGGTTAGGGGTTAGTGTTAGGGTTAGTTTCAGCAATAGGATTCGGGGTAGGGCCCGCGTTAGTGTCAGGGTCAGGGTTACATTTACGGTTAGAGTAGGGTAGGCTAACAGCCAGGCTCAGGTTTAGTGTTCAGGTCAGGGTCGGGATCACTATTAGGCTCAGGGTTAGGTTTATGATCATGGCCTGGGTCAGGGTCAGGGTGAAGTTTAGAGCCAGTGTCAGGTTTAGGGTCAGGATCAGGTATTGGTTCAAAGTCCACATTTGGGTTAGGGACAAGTTTATGTAGTGGTCAGTGTTAGTGTCATGGTTAGGTTTAGGGTCAGGGCCAGGGTCAGGTTTAGGGTCAGGGTCTGGTATAGGCAAAGTTCAGGGTTAGGGTTATGATCATAGTCAGTTATAAGGTAAGGGTTATTGTTAAAGTTTAGGTTTAGTGTTAGGGTTAGAGTTAGTTTGAGCGTTAGGGTTAGATTGGTTAGGGTCAGGATCCGCGGTAGGGTTAGAGTATAGTGTCAGGGTTAGGTTCAGCGATAGGATCGGCGGAGGACCCGTGGTACTGTCAGGGGTTAGGGTTACGTTTAGGGGTAGAGTTAGGGTCAGGCTCACATTCAGTCTCAGGGTTAGTGTTAGGTTTGGATCAGGGTCACTGTTAGGGTCAGGGTTAGGTTGATGGTCATGGCCTGGGTCAGGGTCAGGGTGAAGTTTGGGCCAGTGTCAGGTTTAGCGTCAGGATCAGGTATTGGTTAAAGTCCACATTTGGGTCAGGGACAGGGTTATGTAGTGGTCAGTGTTAAGGTCATGGTTAGGATTAGGGTCAGGGTCAGGGTCAGGTGAAGGTCAGGGCCAGGGTCAGGTTTAGGTTCAGTCTTCTTTGCTTTATGTTCGGTTCAGGTTCACAGTTAGATTTAGGGGAAAAGTTTGGGATGGGGTTAGGGTTAGAGTTAGAAGTAGTGTTATCGTGTGGGTTAGGGTTAGACAGGGTAAGGTCAGGGTGAGGGTTTGGTTTAGGGTAGGGGTTAGGTTAGGGTCAGGGGGTCAGTGTTCGGTTTGGGTACAGGGTCCATATTAGGGTCAGTGTTAGGGTTACCTTTAGGTTTAGGTTTAGGGTCAGGCACACAGTCAGGGTCAGGGTTAGGGTTAGGGTCAGGGTTAGGTCAGCGTCAGGATTAGGATTAGGGTCAGGTCAGGGTCCTGTTTAGGGATGAGTCATAGTTAGGTTATCTCAGACTTAGGTTTAGGTTCAGGGTCCGGATCAGGGTCAGCATCAGCATCAGGCTTAGGTTTAGGTTTAGGGTTCAGGTCAGGATCACGGTCAGGGTTAGGGTCAGGGTCAGGGTCAGGGCTCGGGTTAGGGTTTGGGGCAGGCTCACAGTGTCAGGGTCACGGTCAGTGGTTACTGTTAGGGTTCTCCCCGCTCCTGGTTCATTGTCCCCTCCCTTTAGGTTCTCAGGAAAAACCCTGGGCAGAAGGCTGTAGACCCCACACCCGATCCCACTTAGCCAGCATTACACTGGGATGTAAACATGACCTGCCCACCAGGCATCTAACCCCTCATCATCCTGCTCCTGCTTGGGACATCTTCACCCACGATGGCATGGCCAGGTCCTCTTTACACACAGAGCCACAGACACCCAGAGGCACACACACACACACACACACACACACACACACACACACACACACACACACACACACACACACATGGGGAGGAGACTTAGAGCTATACCGCTCAATTAAAAGGTGTGGGACTCTCTGACTCTGAGCTCCCTGGTGTCACCTTTTGATTTTATTTGCCAAAGGGCCTGAGGCGTTGGGGAAGCCTGATATGACCTGCCAGTGAGGGGACGTGTATGGTGGGTGTGAGCTCTCTTCTCCCTGCATCCTCAGGGCTTCAGTACAACAGAAGAACATGTCACTTCCTTTAGGATGTGCCTAGAAATGAGCTGGGCTGGGCAGGGGGGTTTTCTCTGTAATGGGGTGCCTGGATACGTGGATTCTAATTCCGTTGGGCCCTGTCGTCAGGGAAGTGAGGTCACCATTGAATGGGGGCTCCTTACCAAACTTTCTGCTCCCACCAGAGCACCCTGAGCGTGCCCATCCCCTAGCTGCTCAAGGCTCACCCACCACTCCATGCCCTGTTCATCCAGTGACCCCCACACAGCCAATCCCAGCCCCTGGGAGTCCTGGATGCAACTATTGTCCCCGCTTCTGGGAACAGAGATGGGTTCAGACCGAGTTAAGGTTAAGGTTAGGGTTAGGGTTAGGGTTAGGGTTAGGGTTAGTGTTAGCGAGAGACTTAGGGTTAGGGTTAGGTTAGGGTGAGACATCGTTGGGGTCAGGGTTAGTGTTAGGGTTAGGGTAGGGGTCAGGGGTTAGGGGTTAGGTTCATGGTTAGGTTAAGGGTCAGGCTCACAATAGGGTCAGGGTTACCATTACTGTCAGAGTCAGGGTCAGGGTCAGTGTCAGGTTTACGGTCAGGATCAGGTATTGGTTTTAAGTCCACATTCGGGTCAGGGACAGGGTTATGTAGTGGTCATTGTTAGGGTCATGGTTAGGTTTAGGGTCAGGGCCAGGGTCAGGTTTAGGATCAGGGTCCCTAATCGCAATTTTCAGGGTTAGGTTTAGGGTCAGTGTCTGGTATAGGCAAAGTTCAGGGTTAGGGTTAGGATCATAGTCAGCTATAGGGTCAGGGTTATTGTTAAAGTTCAGCGTTAGTGTTAGGGTTAGCGTTAGGTTGATGGTTAGGGTTAGAACTTGTTAGGGTCAGGGTCCGTGGTAGGTTAGGGGTTAGTGTTAGGGTTAGTTTCAGCAATAGGATTCGGGGTAGGGCCCGCGTTAGTGTCAGGGTCAGGGTTACATTTACGGTTAGAGTAGGGTAGGCTAACAGCCAGGCTCAGGTTTAGTGTTCAGGTCAGGGTCGGGATCACTATTAGGCTCAGGGTTAGGTTTATGATCATGGCCTGGGTCAGGGTCAGGGTGAAGTTTAGAGCCAGTGTCAGGTTTAGGGTCAGGATCAGGTATTGGTTCAAAGTCCACATTTGGGTTAGGGACAAGTTTATGTAGTGGTCAGTGTTAGTGTCATGGTTAGGTTTAGGGTCAGGGCCAGGGTCAGGTTTAGGGTCAGGGTCTGGTAGAGGCAAAGTTCAGGGTTAGGGTTATGATCATAGTCAGTTATAAGGTAAGGGTTATTGTTAAAGTTTAGGTTTAGTGTTAGGGTTAGAGTTAGTTTGAGCGTTAGGGTTAGATTGGTTAGGGTCAGGATCCGCGGTAGGGTTAGAGTATAGTGTCAGGGTTAGGTTCAGCGATAGGATCGGCGGAGGACCCGTGGTACTGTCAGGGTTAGGGTTACGTTTAGGGGTAGAGTTAGGGTCAGGCTCACATTCAGTCTCAGGGTTAGTGTTAGGTTTGGATCAGGGTCACTGTTAGGGTCAGGGTTAGGTTGATGGTCATGGCCTGGGTCAGGGTCAGGGTGAAGTTTGGGCCAGTGTCAGGTTTAGCGTCAGGATCAGGTATTGGTTAAAGTCCACATTTGGGTCAGGGACAGGGTTATGTAGTGGTCAGTGTTAAGGTCATGGTTAGGATTAGGGTCAGGGTCAGGGTCAGGTGAAGGTCAGGGCCAGGGTCAGGTTTAGGTTCAGTCTTTGCTTTATGTTCGGTTCAGGTTCACAGTTAGATTTAGGGGAAAAGTTTGGGATGGGGTTAGGGTTAGAGTTAGAAGTAGTGTTATCGTGTGGGTTAGGGTTAGACAGGGTAAGGTCAGGGTGAGGGTTTGGTTTAGGGTAGGGGTTAGTGTTAGGGTCAGGGTCAGTGTTCGGTTTGGGTACAGGGTCCATATTAGGGTCAGTGTTAGGGTTACCTTTAGGTTTAGGTTTAGGGTCAGGCACACAGTCAGGGTCAGGGTTAGGGTTAGGGTTAGGGTCAGGGTTAGGTCAGCGTCAGGATTAGGATTAGGGTCAGGTCAGGGTCCTGTTTAGGGATGAGTCATAGTTAGGTTATCTCAGACTTAGGTTTAGGTTCAGGGTCCGGATCAGGGTCAGCATCAGGCTTAGGTTTAGGTTTAGGGTTCAGGTCAGGATCACGGTCAGGGTTAGGGTCAGGGTCAGGGTCAGGGCTCGGGTTAGGGTTTGGGGCAGGCTCACAGTGTCAGGGTCACGGTCAGTGGTTACTGTTAGGGTTCTCCCCGCTCCTGGTTCATTGTCCCCTCCCTTTAGGTTCTCAGGAAAAACCCTGGGCAGAAGGCTGTAGACCCCACACCCGATCCCACTTAGCCAGCATTACACTGGGATGTAAACATGACCTGCCCACCAGGCATCTAACCCCTCATCATCCTGCTCCTGCTTGGGACATCTTCACCCACGATGGCATGGCCAGGTCCTCTTTACACACAGAGCCACAGACACCCAGAGGCACACACACACACACACACACACACACACACACACACACACACACACACACACACACACACATGGGGAGGAGACTTAGAGCTATACCGCTCAATTAAAAGGTGTGGGACTCTCTGACTCTGAGCTCCCTGGTGTCACCTTTTGATTTTATTTGCCAAAGGGCCTGAGGCGTTGGGGAAGCCTGATATGACCTGCCAGTGAGGGGACGTGTATGGTGGGGTGAGCTCTCTTCTCCCTGCATCCTCAGGGCTTCAGTACAACAGAAGAACATGTCACTTCCTTTAGGATGTGCCTAGAAATGAGCTGGGGCAGGGGGGTTTTCTCTGTAATGGGGTGCCTGGATACGTGGATTCTAATTCCGTTGGGCCCTGTCGTCAGGGAAGTGAGGTCACCATTGAATGGGGGCTCCTTACCAAACTTTCTGCTCCCACCAGAGCACCCTGAGCGTGCCCATCCCCTAGCTGCTCAAGGCTCACCCACCACTCCATGCCCTGTTCATCCAGTGACCCCCACACAGCCAATCCCAGCCCCTGGGAGTCCTGGATGCAACTATTGTCCCCGCTTCTGGGAACAGAGATGGGTTCAGACCGAGTTAAGGTTAGGGTTAGGGTTAGGGTTAGGGTTAGGGTTAGTGTTAGCGAGAGACTTAGGGTTAGGGTTAGGGTGAGACATCGTTGGGGTCAGGGTTAGTGTTAGGGTTAGGGTAGGGGTCAGGGTTAGGGTTAGGTTCATGGTTAGGTTAAGGGTCAGGCTCACAATAGGGTCAGGGTTACCATTACTGTCAGAGTCAGGGTCAGGGTCAGTGTCAGGTTTACGGTCAGGATCAGGTATTGGTTTTAAGTCCACATTCGGGTCAGGGACAGGGTTATGTAGTGGTCATTGTTAGGGTCATGGTTAGGTTTAGGGTCAGGGCCAGGGTCAGGTTTAGGATCAGGGTCCCTAATCGCAATTTTCAGGGTTAGGTTTAGGGTCAGTGTCTGGTATAGGCAAAGTTCAGGGTTAGGGTTAGGATCATAGTCAGCTATAGGGTCAGGGTTATTGTTAAAGTTCAGCGTTAGTGTTAGGGTTAGCGTTAGGTTGATGGTTAGGGTTAGAACTTGTTAGGGTCAGGGTCCGTGGTAGGTTAGGGGTTAGTGTTAGGGTTAGTTTCAGCAATAGGATTCGGGGTAGGGCCCGCGTTAGTGTCAGGGTCAGGGTTACATTTACGGTTAGAGTAGGGTAGGCTAACAGCCAGGCTCAGGTTTAGTGTTCAGGTCAGGGTCGGGATCACTATTAGGCTCAGGGTTAGGTTTATGATCATGGCCTGGGTCAGGGTCAGGGTGAAGTTTAGAGCCAGTGTCAGGTTTAGGGTCAGGATCAGGTATTGGTTCAAAGTCCACATTTGGGTTAGGGACAAGTTTATGTAGTGGTCAGTGTTAGTGTCATGGTTAGGTTTAGGGTCAGGGCCAGGGTCAGGTTTAGGGTCAGGGTCTGGTAGAGGCAAAGTTCAGGGTTAGGGTTATGATCATAGTCAGTTATAAGGTAAGGGTTATTGTTAAAGTTTAGGTTTAGTGTTAGGGTTAGAGTTAGTTTGAGCGTTAGGGTTAGATTGGTTAGGGTCAGGATCCGCGGTAGGGTTAGAGTATAGTGTCAGGGTTAGGTTCAGCGATAGGATCGGCGGAGGACCCGTGGTACTGTCAGGGTTAGGGTTACGTTTAGGGGTAGAGTTAGGGTCAGGCTCACATTCAGTCTCAGGGTTAGTGTTAGGTTTGGATCAGGGTCACTGTTAGGGTCAGGGTTAGGTTGATGGTCATGGCCTGGGTCAGGGTCAGGGTGAAAGTTTGGGCCAGTGTCAGGTTTAGCGTCAGGATCAGGTATTGGTTAAAGTCCACATTTGGGTCAGGGACAGGGTTATGTAGTGGTCAGTGTTAAGGTCATGGTTAGGATTAGGGTCAGGGTCAGGGTCAGGTGAAGGTCAGGGCCAGGGTCAGGTTTAGGTTCAGTCTTTGCTTTATGTTCGGTTCAGGTTCACAGTTAGATTTAGGGGAAAAGTTTGGGATGGGGTTAGGGTTAGAGTTAGAAGTAGTGTTATCGTGTGGGTTAGGGTTAGACAGGGTAAGGTCAGGGTGAGGGTTTGGTTTAGGGTAGGGGTTAGTGTTAGGGTCAGGGTCAGTGTTCGGTTTGGGTACAGGGTCCATATTAGGGTCAGTGTTAGGGTTACCTTTAGGTTTAGGTTTAGGGTCAGGCACACAGTCAGGGTCAGGGTTAGGGTTAGGGTCAGGGTTAGGTCAGCGTCAGGATTAGGATTAGGGTCAGGTCAGGGTCCTGTTTAGGGATGAGTCATAGTTAGGTTATCTCAGACTTAGGTTTAGGTTCAGGGTCCGGATCAGGGTCAGCATCAGGCTTAGGTTTAGGTTTAGGGTTCAGGTCAGGATCACGGTCAGGGTTAGGGTCAGGGTCAGGGTCAGGGGGCTCGGGTTAGGGTTTGGGGCAGGCTCACAGTGTCAGGGTCACGGTCAGTGGTTACTGTTAGGGTTCTCCCCGCTCCTGGTTCATTGTCCCCTCCCTTTAGGTTCTCAGGAAAAACCCTGGGCAGAAGGCTGTAGACCCCACACCCGATCCCACTTAGCCAGCATTACACTGGGATGTAAACATGACCTGCCCACCAGGCATCTAACCCCTCATCATCCTGCTCCTGCTTGGGACATCTTCACCCACGATGGCATGGCCAGGTCCTCTTTACACACAGAGCCACAGACACCCAGAAGCACACACACACACACACACACACACACACAAACACACACACACACACACACACACACACATGGGGAGGAGACTTAGAGCTATACCGCTCAATTAAAAGGTGTGGGACTCTCTGACTCTGAGCTCCCTGGTGTCACCTTTTGATTTTATTTGCCAAAGGGCCTGAGGCGTTGGGGAAGCCTGATATGACCTGCCAGTGAGGGGACGTGTATGGTGGGTGAGCTCTCTTCTCCCTGCATCCTCAGGGCTTCAGTACAACAGAAGAACATGTCACTTCCTTTAGGATGTGCCTAGAAATGAGCTGGGCAGGGGGGTTTTCTCTGTAATGGGGTGCCTGGATACGTGGATTCTAATTCCGTTGGGCCCTGTCGTCAGGGAAGTGAGGTCACCATTGAATGGGGGCTCCTTACCAAACTTTCTGCTCCCACCAGAGCACCCTGAGCGTGCCCATCCCCTAGCTGCTCAAGGCTCACCCACCACTCCATGCCCTGTTCATCCAGTGACCCCCACACAGCCAATCCCAGCCCCTGGGAGTCCTGGATGCAACTATTGTCCCCGCTTCTGGGAACAGAGATGGGTTCAGACCGAGTTAAGGTTAGGGTTAGGGTTAGGGTTAGGGTTAGTGTTAGCGAGAGACTTAGGGTTAGGGTTAGGGTGAGACATCGTTGGGGTCAGGGTTAGTGTTAGGGTTAGGGTAGGGGTCAGGGTTAGGGTTAGGTTCATGGTTAGGTTAAGGGTCAGGCTCACAATAGGGTCAGGGTTACCATTACTGTCAGAGTCAGGGTCAGGGTCAGTGTCAGGTTTACGGTCAGGATCAGGTATTGGTTTTAAGTCCACATTCGGGTCAGGGACAGGGTTATGTAGTGGTCATTGTTAGGGTCATGGTTAGGTTTAGGGTCAGGGCCAGGGTCAGGTTTAGGATCAGGGTCCCTAATCGCAATTTTCAGGGTTAGGTTTAGGGTCAGTGTCTGGTATAGGCAAAGTTCAGGGTTAGGGTTAGGATCATAGTCAGCTATAGGGTCAGGGTTATTGTTAAAGTTCAGCGTTAGTGTTAGGGTTAGCGTTAGGTTGATGGTTAGGGTTAGAACTTGTTAGGGTCAGGGTCCGTGGTAGGTTAGGGGTTAGTGTTAGGGTTAGTTTCAGCAATAGGATTCGGGGTAGGGCCCGCGTTAGTGTCAGGGTCAGGGTTACATTTACGGTTAGAGTAGGGTAGGCTAACAGCCAGGCTCAGGTTTAGTGTTCAGGTCAGGGTCGGGATCACTATTAGGCTCAGGGTTAGGTTTATGATCATGGCCTGGGTCAGGGTCAGGGTGAAGTTTAGAGCCAGTGTCAGGTTTAGGGTCAGGATCAGGTATTGGTTCAAAGTCCACATTTGGGTTAGGGACAAGTTTATGTAGTGGTCAGTGTTAGTGTCATGGTTAGGTTTAGGGTCAGGGCCAGGGTCAGGTTTAGGGTCAGGGTCTGGTAGAGGCAAAGTTCAGGGTTAGGGTTATGATCATAGTCAGTTATAAGGTAAGGGTTATTGTTAAAGTTTAGGTTTAGTGTTAGGGTTAGAGTTAGTTTGAGCGTTAGGGTTAGATTGGTTAGGGTCAGGATCCGCGGTAGGGTTAGAGTATAGTGTCAGGGTTAGGTTCAGCGATAGGATCGGCGGAGGACCCGTGGTACTGTCAGGGTTAGGGTTACGTTTAGGGGTAGAGTTGGGTCAGGCTCACATTCAGTCTCAGGGTTAGTGTTAGGTTTGGATCAGGGTCACTGTTAGGGTCAGGGTTAGGTTGATGGTCATGGCCTGGGTCAGGGTCAGGGTGAAGTTTGGGCCAGTGTCAGGTTTAGCGTCAGGATCAGGTATTGGTTAAAGTCCACATTTGGGTCAGGGACAGGGTTATGTAGTGGTCAGTGTTAAGGTCATGGTTAGGATTAGGGTCAGGGTCAGGGTCAGGTGAAGGTCAGGGCCAGGGTCAGGTTTAGGTTCAGTCTTTGCTTTATGTTCGGTTCAGGTTCACAGTTAGATTTAGGGGAAAAGTTTGGGATGGGGTTAGGGTTAGAGTTAGAAGTAGTGTTATCGTGTGGGTTAGGGTTAGACAGGGTAAGGTCAGGGTGAGGGTTTGGTTTAGGGTAGGGGTTAGTGTTAGGGTCAGGGTCAGTGTTCGGTTTGGGTACAGGGTCCATATTAGGGTCAGTGTTAGGGTTACCTTTAGGTTTAGGTTTAGGGTCAGGCACACAGTCAGGGTCAGGGTTAGGGTTAGGGTCAGGGTTAGGTCAGCGTCAGGATTAGGATTAGGGTCAGGTCAGGGTCCTGTTTAGGGATGAGTCATAGTTAGGTTATCTCAGACTTAGGTTTAGGTTCAGGGTCCGGATCAGGGTCAGCATCAGGCTTAGGTTTAGGTTTAGGGTTCAGGTCAGGATCACGGTCAGGGTTAGGGTCAGGGTCAGGGTCAGGGCTCGGGTTAGGGTTTGGGGCAGGCTCACAGTGTCAGGGTCACGGTCAGTGGTTACTGTTAGGGTTCTCCCCGCTCCTGGTTCATTGTCCCCTCCCTTTAGGTTCTCAGGAAAAACCCTGGGCAGAAGGCTGTAGACCCCACACCCGATCCCACTTAGCCAGCATTACACTGGGATGTAAACATGACCTGCCCACCAGGCATCTAACCCCTCATCATCCTGCTCCTGCTTGGGACATCTTCACCCACGATGGCATGGCCAGGTCCTCTTTACACACAGAGCCACAGACACCCAGAGGACACACACACACACACACACACACACACACACACACACACACACACACACACACACACACACACACATGGGGAGGAGACTTAGAGCTATACCGCTCAATTAAAAGGTGTGGGACTCTCTGACTCTGAGCTCCCTGGTGTCACCTTTTGATTTTATTTGCCAAAGGGCCTGAGGCGTTGGGGAAGCCTGATATGACCTGCCAGTGAGGGGACGTGTATGGTGGGTGAGCTCTCTTCTCCCTGCATCCTCAGGGCTTCAGTACAACAGAAGAACATGTCACTTCCTTTAGGATGTGCCTAGAAATGAGCTGGGCAGGGGGGTTTTCTCTGTAATGGGGTGCCTGGATACGTGGATTCTAATTCCGTTGGGCCCTGTCGTCAGGGAAGTGAGGTCACCATTGAATGGGGGCTCCTTACCAAACTTTCTGCTCCCACCAGAGCACCCTGAGCGTGCCCATCCCCCTAGCTGCTCAAGGCTCACCCACCACTCCATGCCCTGTTCATCCAGTGACCCCCACACAGCCAATCCCAGCCCCTGGGAGTCCTGGATGCAACTATTGTCCCCGCTTCTGGGAACAGAGATGGGTTCAGACCGAGTTAAGGTTAGGGGGTTAGGGTTAGGGTTAGGGTTAGTGTTAGCGAGAGACTTAGGGTTAGGGTTAGGGTGAGACATCGTTGGGGTCAGGGTTAGTGTTAGGGTTAGGGTAGGGGTCAGGGTTAGGGTTAGGTTCATGGTTAGGTTAAGGGTCAGGCTCACAATAGGGTCAGGGTTACCATTACTGTCAGAGTCAGGGTCAGGGTCAGTGTCAGGTTTACGGTCAGGATCAGGTATTGGTTTTAAGTCCACATTCGGGTCAGGGACAGGGTTATGTAGTGGTCATTGTTAGGGTCATGGTTAGGTTTAGGGTCAGGGCCAGGGTCAGGTTTAGGATCAGGGTCCCTAATCGCAATTTTCAGGGTTAGGGTTTAGGGTCAGTGTCTGGTATAGGCAAAGTTCAGGGTTAGGGTTAGGATCATAGTCAGCTATAGGGTCAGGGTTATTGTTAAAGTTCAGCGTTAGTGTTAGGGTTAGCGTTAGGTTGATGGTTAGGGTTAGAACTTGTTAGGGTCAGGGTCCGTGGTAGGTTAGGGGTTAGTGTTAGGGTTAGTTTCAGCAATAGGATTCGGGGTAGGGCCCGCGTTAGTGTCAGGGTCAGGGTTACATTTACGGTTAGAGTAGGGTAGGCTAACAGCCAGGCTCAGGTTTAGTGTTCAGGTCAGGGTCGGGATCACTATTAGGCTCAGGGTTAGGTTTATGATCATGGCCTGGGTCAGGGTCAGGGTGAAGTTTAGAGCCAGTGTCAGGTTTAGGGTCAGGATCAGGTATTGGTTCAAAGTCCACATTTGGGTTAGGGACAAGTTTATGTAGTGGTCAGTGTTAGTGTCATGGTTAGGTTTAGGGTCAGGGCCAGGGTCAGGTTTAGGGTCAGGGTCTGGTAGAGGCAAAGTTCAGGGGTTAGGGTTATGATCATAGTCAGTTATAAGGTAAGGGTTATTGTTAAAGTTTAGGTTTAGTGTTAGGGTTAGAGTTAGTTTGAGCGTTAGGGTTAGATTGGTTAGGGTCAGGATCCGCGGTAGGGTTAGAGTATAGTGTCAGGGTTAGGTTCAGCGATAGGATCGGCGGAGGACCCGTGGTACTGTCAGGGTTAGGGTTACGTTTAGGGGTAGAGTTAGGGTCAGGCTCACATTCAGTCTCAGGGTTAGTGTTAGGTTTGGATCAGGGTCACTGTTAGGGTCAGGGTTAGGTTGATGGTCATGGCCTGGGTCAGGGTCAGGGTGAAGTTTGGGCCAGTGTCAGGTTTAGCGTCAGGATCAGGTATTGGTTAAAGTCCACATTTGGGTCAGGGACAGGGTTATGTAGTGGTCAGTGTTAAGGTCATGGTTAGGATTAGGGTCAGGGTCAGGGTCAGGTGAAGGTCAGGGCCAGGGTCAGGTTTAGGTTCAGTCTTTGCTTTATGTTCGGTTCAGGTTCACAGTTAGATTTAGGGGAAAAGTTTGGGATGGGGTTAGGGTTAGAGTTAGAAGTAGTGTTATCGTGTGGGTTAGGGTTAGACAGGGTAAGGTCAGGGTGAGGGTTTGGTTTAGGGTAGGGGTTAGTGTTAGGGTCAGGGTCAGTGTTCGGTTTGGGTACAGGGTCCATATTAGGGTCAGTGTTAGGGTTACCTTTAGGTTTAGGTTTAGGGTCAGGCACACAGTCAGGGTCAGGGTTAGGGTTAGGGTCAGGGTTAGGTCAGCGTCAGGATTAGGATTAGGGTCAGGTCAGGGTCCTGTTTAGGGATGAGTCATAGTTAGGTTATCTCAGACTTAGGTTTAGGTTCAGGGTCCGGATCAGGGTCAGCATCAGGCTTAGGTTTAGGTTTAGGGTTCAGGTCAGGATCACGGTCAGGGTTAGGGTCAGGGTCAGGGTCAGGGCTCGGGTTAGGGTTTGGGGCAGGCTCACAGTGTCAGGGTCACGGTCAGTGGTTACTGTTAGGGTTCTCCCCGCTCCTGGTTCATTGTCCCCTCCCTTTAGGTTCTCAGGAAAAACCCTGGGCAGAAGGCTGTAGACCCCACACCCGATCCCACTTAGCCAGCATTACACTGGGATGTAAACATGACCTGCCCACCAGGCATCTAACCCCTCATCATCCTGCTCCTGCTTGGGACATCTTCACCCACGATGGCATGGCCAGGTCCTCTTTACACACAGAGCCACAGACACCCAGAGGCACACACACACACACACACACACACACACACACACACACACACACACACACACACACACACACATGGGGAGGAGACTTAGAGCTATACCGCTCAATTAAAAGGTGTGGGACTCTCTGACTCTGAGCTCCCTGGTGTCACCTTTTGATTTTATTTGCCAAAGGGCCTGAGGCGTTGGGGAAGCCTGATATGACCTGCCAGTGAGGGGACGTGTATGGTGGGGTGAGCTCTCTTCTCCCTGCATCCTCAGGGCTTCAGTACAACAGAAGAACATGTCACTTCCTTTAGGATGTGCCTAGAAATGAGCTGGGCAGGGGGGTTTTCTCTGTAATGGGGTGCCTGGATACGTGGATTCTAATTCCGTTGGGCCCTGTCGTCAGGGAAGTGAGGTCACCATTGAATGGGGGCTCCTTACCAAACTTTCTGCTCCCACCAGAGCACCCTGAGCGTGCCCATCCCCTAGCTGCTCAAGGCTCACCCCCACCACTCCATGCCCTGTTCATCCAGTGACCCCCACACAGCCAATCCCAGCCCCTGGGAGTCCTGGATGCAACTATTGTCCCCGCTTCTGGGAACAGAGATGGGGTTCAGACCGAGTTAAGGTTAGGGTTAGGGTTAGGGTTAGGGTTAGGGTTAGTGTTAGCGAGAGACTTAGGGTTAGGGTTAGGGTGAGACATCGTTGGGGTCAGGGTTAGTGTTAGGGTTAGGGTAGGGGTCAGGGTTTTTAGGGTTAGGTTCATGGTTAGGTTAAGGGTCAGGCTCACAATAGGGTCAGGGTTACCATTACTGTCAGAGTCAGGGTCAGGGTCAGTGTCAGGTTTACGGTCAGGATCAGGTATTGGTTTTAAGTCCACATTCGGGTCAGGGACAGGGTTATGTAGTGGTCATTGTTAGGGTCATGGTTAGGTTTAGGGTCAGGGCCAGGGTCAGGTTTAGGATCAGGGTCCCTAATCGCAATTTTCAGGGTTAGGTTTAGGGTCAGTGTCTGGTATAGGCAAAGTTCAGGGTTAGGGTTAGGATCATAGTCAGCTATAGGGTCAGGGTTATTGTTAAAGTTCAGCGTTAGTGTTAGGGTTAGCGTTAGGTTGATGGTTAGGGTTAGAACTTGTTAGGGTCAGGGTCCGTGGTAGGTTAGGGGTTAGTGTTAGGGTTAGTTTCAGCAATAGGATTCGGGGTAGGGCCCGCGTTAGTGTCAGGGTCAGGGTTACATTTACGGTTAGAGTAGGGTAGGCTAGGCTAACAGCCAGGCTCAGGTTTAGTGTTCAGGTCAGGGTCGGGATCACTATTAGGCTCAGGGTTAGGTTTATGATCATGGCCTGGGTCAGGGTCAGGGTGAAGTTTAGAGCCAGTGTCAGGTTTAGGGTCAGGATCAGGTATTGGTTCAAAGTCCACATTTGGGTTAGGGACAAGTTTATGTAGTGGTCAGTGTTAGTGTCATGGTTAGGTTTAGGGTCAGGGCCAGGGTCAGGTTTAGGGTCAGGGTCTGGTAGAGGCAAAGTTCAGGGTTAGGGTTATGATCATAGTCAGTTATAAGGTAAGGGTTATTGTTAAAGTTTAGGTTTAGTGTTAGGGTTAGAGTTAGTTTGAGCGTTAGGGTTAGATTGGTTAGGGTCAGGATCCGCGGTAGGGTTAGAGTATAGTGTCAGGGTTAGGTTCAGCGATAGGATCGGCGGAGGACCCGTGGTACTGTCAGGGTTAGGGTTACGTTTAGGGGTAGAGTTAGGGTCAGGCCTCACATTCAGTCTCAGGGTTAGTGTTAGGTTTGGATCAGGGTCACTGTTAGGGTCAGGGTTAGGTTGATGGTCATGGCCTGGGTCAGGGTCAGGGTGAAGTTTGGGCCAGTGTCAGGTTTAGCGTCAGGATCAGGTATTGGTTAAAGTCCACATTTGGGTCAGGGACAGGGTTATGTAGTGGTCAGTGTTAAGGTCATGGTTAGGATTAGGGTCAGGGTCAGGGTCAGGTGAAGGTCAGGGCCAGGGTCAGGTTTAGGTTCAGTCTTTGCTTTATGTTCGGTTCAGGTTCACAGTTAGATTTAGGGGAAAAGTTTGGGATGGGGTTAGGGTTAGAGTTAGAAGTAGTGTTATCGTGTGGGTTAGGGTTAGACAGGGTAAGGTCAGGGTGAGGGTTTGGTTTAGGGTAGGGGTTAGTGTTAGGGTCAGGGTCAGTGTTCGGTTTGGGTACAGGGTCCATATTAGGGTCAGTGTTAGGGTTACCTTTAGGTTTAGGTTTAGGGTCAGGCACACAGTCAGGGTCAGGGTTAGGGTTAGGGTCAGGGTTAGGTCAGCGTCAGGATTAGGATTAGGGTCAGGTCAGGGTCCTGTTTAGGGATGAGTCATAGTTAGGTTATCTCAGACTTAGGTTTAGGTTCAGGGTCCGGATCAGGGTCAGCATCAGGCTTAGGTTTAGGTTTAGGGTTCAGGTCAGGATCACGGTCAGGGTTAGGGTCAGGGTCAGGGTCAGGGCTCGGGTTAGGGTTTGGGGCAGGCTCACAGTGTCAGGGTCACGGTCAGTGGTTACTGTTAGGGTTCTCCCCGCTCCTGGTTCATTGTCCCCTCCCTTTAGGTTCTCAGGAAAAACCCTGGGCAGAAGGCTGTAGACCCCACACCCGATCCCACTTAGCCAGCATTACACTGGGATGTAAACATGACCTGCCCACCAGGCATCTAACCCCTCATCATCCTGCTCCTGCTTGGGACATCTTCACCCACGATGGCATGGCCAGGTCCTCTTTTACACACAGAGCCACAGACACCCAGAGGCACACACACACACACACACACACACACACACACACACACACACACACACACACACACACACATGGGGAGGAGACTTAGAGCTATACCGCTCAATTAAAAGGTGTGGGACTCTCTGACTCTGAGCTCCCTGGTGTCACCTTTTGATTTTATTTGCCAAAGGGCCTGAGGCGTTGGGGAAGCCTGATATGACCTGCCAGTGAGGGGACGTGTATGGTGGGTGAGCTCTCTTCTCCCTGCATCCTCAGGGCTTCAGTACAACAGAAGAACATGTCACTTCCTTTAGGATGTGCCTAGAAATGAGCTGGGCAGGGGGGTTTTCTCTGTAATGGGGTGCCTGGATACGTGGATTCTAATTCCGTTGGGCCCTGTCGTCAGGGAAGTGAGGTCACCATTGAATGGGGGCTCCTTACCAAACTTTCTGCTCCCACCAGAGCACCCTGAGCGTGCCCATCCCCTAGCTGCTCAAGGCTCACCCACCACTCCATGCCCTGTTCATCCAGTGACCCCCACACACAGCCAATCCCAGCCCCTGGGAGTCCTGGATGCAACTATTGTCCCCGCTTCTGGGAACAGAGATGGGGTTCAGACCGTTAAGTTAGGGTTAGGGTTAGGGTTAGGGTTAGGGTTAGTGTTAGCGAGAGACTTAGGGTTAGGGTTAGGGTGTGAGACATCGTTGGGGTCAGGGTTAGTGTTAGGGTTAGGGTAGGGTAGGGGTCAGGGTTAGGGTTAGGTTCATGGTTAGGTTAAGGGTCAGGCTCACAATAGGGTCAGGGTTACCATTACTGTCAGAGTCAGGGTCAGGGTCAGTGTCAGGTTTACGGTCAGGATCAGGTATTGGTTTTAAGTCCACATTCGGGTCAGGGACAGGGTTATGTAGTGGTCATTGTTAGGGTCATGGTTAGGTTTAGGGTCAGGGCCAGGGTCAGGTTTAGGATCAGGGTCCCTAATCGCAATTTTCAGGGTTAGGTTTAGGGTCAGTGTCTGGTATAGGCAAAGTTCAGGGTTAGGGTTAGGATCATAGTCAGCTATAGGGTCAGGGTTATTGTTAAAGTTCAGCGTTAGTGTTAGGGTTAGCGTTAGGTTGATGGTTAGGGTTAGAACTTGTTAGGGTCAGGGTCCGTGGTAGGTTAGGGGTTAGTGTTAGGGTTAGTTTCAGCAATAGGATTCGGGGTAGGGCCCGCGTTAGTGTCAGGGTCAGGGTTACATTTACGGTTAGAGTAGGGTAGGCTAACAGCCAGGCTCAGGTTTAGTGTTCAGGTCAGGGTCGGGATCACTATTAGGCTCAGGGTTAGGTTTATGATCATGGCCTGGGTCAGGGTCAGGGTGAAGTTTAGAGCCAGTGTCAGGTTTAGGGTCAGGATCAGGTATTGGTTCAAAGTCCACATTTGGGTTAGGGACAAGTTTATGTAGTGGTCAGTGTTAGTGTCATGGTTAGGTTTAGGGTCAGGGCCAGGGTCAGGTTTAGGGTCAGGGTCTGGTAGAGGCAAAGTTCAGGGTTAGGGTTATGATCATAGTCAGTTATAAGGTAAGGGTTATTGTTAAAGTTTAGGTTTAGTGTTAGGGTTAGAGTTAGTTTGAGCGTTAGGGTTAGATTGGTTAGGGTCAGGATCCGCGGTAGGGTTAGAGTATAGTGTCAGGGTTAGGTTCAGCGATAGGATCGGCGGAGGACCCGTGGTACTGTCAGGGTTAGGGTTACGTTTAGGGGTAGAGTTAGGGTCAGGCTCACATTCAGTCTCAGGGTTAGTGTTAGGTTTGGATCAGGGTCACTGTTAGGGTCAGGGTTAGGTTGATGGTCATGGCCTGGGTCAGGGTCAGGGTGAAGTTTGGGCCAGTGTCAGGTTTAGCGTCAGGATCAGGTATTGGTTAAAGTCCACATTTGGGTCAGGGACAGGGTTATGTAGTGGTCAGTGTTAAGGTCATGGTTAGGATTAGGGTCAGGGTCAGGGTCAGGTGAAGGTCAGGGCCAGGGTCAGGTTTAGGTTCAGTCTTTGCTTTATGTTCGGTTCAGGTTCACAGTTAGATTTAGGGGAAAAGTTTGGGATGGGGTTAGGGTTAGAGTTAGAAGTAGTGTTATCGTGTGGGTTAGGGTTAGACAGGGTAAGGTCAGGGTGAGGGTTTGGTTTAGGGTAGGGGTTAGTGTTAGGGTCAGGGTCAGTGTTCGGTTTGGGTACAGGGTCCATATTAGGGTCAGTGTTAGGGTTACCTTTAGGTTTAGGTTTAGGGTCAGGCACACAGTCAGGGTCAGGGTTAGGGTTAGGGTCAGGGTTAGGTCAGCGTCAGGATTAGGATTAGGGTCAGGTCAGGGTCCTGTTTAGGGATGAGTCATAGTTAGGTTATCTCAGACTTAGGTTTAGGTTCAGGGTCCGGATCAGGGTCAGCATCAGGCTTAGGTTTAGGTTTAGGGTTCAGGTCAGGATCACGGTCAGGGTTAGGGTCAGGGTCAGGGTCAGGGCTCGGGTTAGGGTTTGGGGCAGGCTCACAGTGTCAGGGTCACGGTCAGTGGTTACTGTTAGGGTTCTCCCCGCTCCTGGTTCATTGTCCCCTCCCTTTAGGTTCTCAGGAAAAACCCTGGGCAGAAGGCTGTAGACCCCACACCCGATCCCACTTAGCCAGCATTACACTGGGATGTAAACATGACCTGCCCACCAGGCATCTAACCCCTCATCATCCTGCTCCTGCTTGGGACATCTTCACCCACGATGGCATGGCCAGGTCCTCTTTACACACAGAGCCACAGACACCCAGAGCACACACACACACACACACACACACACACACACACACACACACACACACACACACACACACACATGGGGAGGAGACTTAGAGCTATACCGCTCAATTAAAAGGTGTGGGACTCTCTGACTCTGAGCTCCCTGGTGTCACCTTTTGATTTTATTTGCCAAAGGGCCTGAGGCGTTGGGGAAGCCTGATATGACCTGCCAGTGAGGGGACGTGTATGGTGGGTGAGCTCTCTTCTCCCTGCATCCTCAGGGCTTCAGTACAACAGAAGAACATGTCACTTCCTTTAGGATGTGCCTAGAAATGAGCTGGGCAGGGGGGTTTTCTCTGTAATGGGGTGCCTGGATACGTGGATTCTAATTCCGTTGGGCCCTGTCGTCAGGGAAGTGAGGTCACCATTGAATGGGGGCTCCTTACCAAACTTTCTGCTCCCACCAGAGCACCCTGAGCGTGCCCATCCCCTAGCTGCTCAAGGCTCACCCACCACTCCATGCCCTGTTCATCCAGTGACCCCCACACAGCCAATCCCAGCCCCTGGGAGTCCTGGATGCAACTATTGTCCCCGCTTCTGGGAACAGAGATGGGTTCAGACCGAGTTAAGGTTAGGGTTAGGGTTAGGGTTAGGGTTAGGGTTAGTGTTAGCGAGAGACTTAGGGTTAGGGTTAGGGTGAGACATCGTTGGGGTCAGGGTTAGTGTTAGGGTTAGGGTAGGGGTCAGGGTTAGGGTTAGGTTCATGGTTAGGTTAAGGGTCAGGCTCACAATAGGGTCAGGGTTACCATTACTGTCAGAGTCAGGGTCAGGGTCAGTGTCAGGTTTACGGTCAGGATCAGGTATTGGTTTTAAGTCCACATTCGGGTCAGGGACAGGGTTATGTAGTGGTCATTGTTAGGGTCATGGTTAGGTTTAGGGTCAGGGCCAGGGTCAGGTTTAGGATCAGGGTCCCTAATCGCAATTTTCAGGGTTAGGTTTAGGGTCAGTGTCTGGTATAGGCAAAGTTCAGGGTTAGGGTTAGGATCATAGTCAGCTATAGGGTCAGGGTTATTGTTAAAGTTCAGCGTTAGTGTTAGGGTTAGCGTTAGGTTGATGGTTAGGGTTAGAACTTGTTAGGGTCAGGGTCCGTGGTAGGTTAGGGGTTAGTGTTAGGGTTAGTTTCAGCAATAGGATTCGGGGTAGGGCCCGCGTTAGTGTCAGGGTCAGGGTTACATTTACGGTTAGAGTAGGGTAGGCTAACAGCCAGGCTCAGGTTTAGTGTTCAGGTCAGGGTCGGGATCACTATTAGGCTCAGGGTTAGGTTTATGATCATGGCCTGGGTCAGGGTCAGGGTGAAGTTTAGAGCCAGTGTCAGGTTTAGGGTCAGGATCAGGTATTGGTTCAAAGTCCACATTTGGGTTAGGGACAAGTTTATGTAGTGGTCAGTGTTAGTGTCATGGTTAGGTTTAGGGTCAGGGCCAGGGTCAGGTTTAGGGTCAGGGTCTGGTAGAGGCAAAGTTCAGGGTTAGGGTTATGATCATAGTCAGTTATAAGGTAAGGGTTATTGTTAAAGTTTAGGGTTTAGTGTTAGGGTTAGAGTTAGTTTGAGCGTTAGGGTTAGATTGGTTAGGGTCAGGATCCGCGGTAGGGTTAGAGTATAGTGTCAGGGTTAGGTTCAGCGATAGGATCGGCGGAGGACCCGTGGTACTGTCAGGGTTAGGGTTACGTTTAGGGGTAGAGTTAGGGTCAGGCTCACATTCAGTCTCAGGGTTAGTGTTAGGTTTGGATCAGGGTCACTGTTAGGGTCAGGGTTAGGTTGATGGTCATGGCCTGGGTCAGGGTCAGGGTGAAGTTTGGGCCAGTGTCAGGTTTAGCGTCAGGATCAGGTATTGGTTAAAGTCCACATTTGGGTCAGGGACAGGGTTATGTAGTGGTCAGTGTTAAGGTCATGGTTAGGATTAGGGTCAGGGTCAGGGTCAGGTGAAGGTCAGGGCCAGGGTCAGGTTTAGGTTCAGTCTTTGCTTTATGTTCGGTTCAGGTTCACAGTTAGATTTAGGGGAAAAGTTTGGGATGGGGTTAGGGTTAGAGTTAGAAGTAGTGTTATCGTGTGGGTTAGGGTTAGACAGGGTAAGGTCAGGGTGAGGGTTTGGTTTAGGGTAGGGGTTAGTGTTAGGGTCAGGGTCAGTGTTCGGTTTGGGTACAGGGTCCATATTAGGGTCAGTGTTAGGGTTACCTTTAGGTTTAGGTTTAGGGTCAGGCACACAGTCAGGGTCAGGGTTAGGGTTAGGGTCAGGGTTAGGTCAGCGTCAGGATTAGGATTAGGGTCAGGTCAGGGTCCTGTTTAGGGATGAGTCATAGTTAGGTTATCTCAGACTTAGGTTTAGGTTCAGGGTCCGGATCAGGGTCAGCATCAGGCTTAGGTTTAGGTTTAGGGTTCAGGTCAGGATCACGGTCAGGGTTAGGGTCAGGGTCAGGGTCAGGGTCTCGGGTTAGGGTTTGGGGCAGGCTCACAGTGTCAGGGTCACGGTCAGTGGTTACTGTTAGGGTTCTCCCCGCTCCTGGTTCATTGTCCCCTCCCTTTAGGTTCTCAGGAAAAAACCCTGGGCAGAAGGCTGTAGACCCCACACCCGATCCCACTTAGCCAGCATTACACTGGGATGTAAACATGACCTGCCCACCAGGCATCTAACCCCTCATCATCCTGCTCCTGCTTGGGACATCTTCACCCACGATGGCATGGCCAGGTCCTCTTTACACACAGAGCCACAGACACCCAGAGGCACACACACACACACACACACACACACACACACACACACACACACACACACACACACACACATGGGGAGGAGACTTAGAGCTATACCGCTCAATTAAAAGGTGTGGGACTCTCTGACTCTGAGCTCCCTGGTGTCACCTTTTGATTTTATTTGCCAAAGGGCCTGAGGCGTTGGGGAAGCCTGATATGACCTGCCAGTGAGGGGACGTGTATGGTGGGTGAGCTCTCTTCTCCCTGCATCCTCAGGGCTTCAGTACAACAGAAGAACATGTCACTTCCTTTAGGATGTGCCTAGAAATGAGCTGGGCAGGGGGGGGTTTTCTCTGTAATGGGGTGCCTGGATACGTGGATTCTAATTCCGTTGGGCCCTGTCGTCAGGGAAGTGAGGTCACCATTGAATGGGGGCTCCTTACCAAACTTTCTGCTCCCACCAGAGCACCCTGAGCGTGCCCATCCCCTAGCTGCTCAAGGCTCACCCACCACTCCATGCCCTGTTCATCCAGTGACCCCCACACAGCCAATCCCAGCCCCTGGGAGTCCTGGATGCAACTATTGTCCCCGCTTCTGGGAACAGAGATGGGTTCAGACCGAGTTAAGGTTAGGGTTAGGGTTAGGGTTAGGGTTAGTGTTAGCGAGAGACTTAGGGTTAGGGTTAGGGTGAGACATCGTTGGGGTCAGGGTTAGTGTTAGGGTTAGGGTAGGGGTCAGGGTTAGGGTTAGGTTCATGGTTAGGTTAAGGGTCAGGCTCACAATAGGGTCAGGGTTACCATTACTGTCAGAGTCAGGGTCAGGGTCAGTGTCAGGTTTACGGTCAGGATCAGGTATTGGTTTTAAGTCCACATTCGGGTCAGGGACAGGGTTATGTAGTGGTCATTGTTAGGGTCATGGTTAGGTTTAGGGTCAGGGCCAGGGTCAGGTTTAGGATCAGGGTCCCTAATCGCAATTTTCAGGGTTAGGTTTAGGGTCAGTGTCTGGTATAGGCAAAGTTCAGGGTTAGGGTTAGGATCATAGTCAGCTATAGGGTCAGGGTTATTGTTAAAGTTCAGCGTTAGTGTTAGGGTTAGCGTTAGGTTGATGGTTAGGGTTAGAACTTGTTAGGGTCAGGGTCCGTGGTAGGTTAGGGGTTAGTGTTAGGGTTAGTTTCAGCAATAGGATTCGGGGTAGGGCCCGCGTTAGTGTCAGGGTCAGGGTTACATTTACGGTTAGAGTAGGGTAGGCTAACAGCCAGGCTCAGGTTTAGTGTTCAGGTCAGGGTCGGGATCACTATTAGGCTCAGGGTTAGGTTTATGATCATGGCCTGGGTCAGGGTCAGGGTGAAGTTTAGAGCCAGTGTCAGGTTTAGGGTCAGGATCAGGTATTGGTTCAAAGTCCACATTTGGGTTAGGGACAAGTTTATGTAGTGGTCAGTGTTAGTGTCATGGTTAGGTTTAGGGTCAGGGCCAGGGTCAGGTTTAGGGTCAGGGTCTGGTAGAGGCAAAGTTCAGGTTAGGGTTATGATCATAGTCAGTTATAAGGTAAGGGTTATTGTTAAAGTTTAGGTTTAGTGTTAGGGTTAGAGTTAGTTTGAGCGTTAGGGTTAGATTGGTTAGGGTCAGGATCCGCGGTAGGGTTAGAGTATAGTGTCAGGGTTAGGTTCAGCGATAGGATCGGCGGAGGACCCGTGGTACTGTCAGGGTTAGGGTTACGTTTAGGGGTAGAGTTAGGGTCAGGCTCACATTCAGTCTCAGGGTTAGTGTTAGGTTTGGATCAGGGTCACTGTTAGGGTCAGGGTTAGGTTGATGGTCATGGCCTGGGTCAGGGTCAGGGTGAAGTTTGGGCCAGTGTCAGGTTTAGCGTCAGGATCAGGTATTGGTTAAAGTCCACATTTGGGTCAGGGACAGGGTTATGTAGTGGTCAGTGTTAAGGTCATGGTTAGGATTAGGGTCAGGGTCAGGGTCAGGTGAAGGTCAGGGCCAGGGTCAGGTTTAGGTTCAGTCTTTGCTTTATGTTCGGTTCAGGTTCACAGTTAGATTTAGGGGAAAAGTTTGGGATGGGGTTAGGGTTAGAGTTAGAAGTAGTGTTATCGTGTGGGTTAGGGTTAGACAGGGTAAGGTCAGGGTGAGGGTTTGGTTTAGGGTAGGGGTTAGTGTTAGGGTCAGGGTCAGTGTTCGGTTTGGGTACAGGGTCCATATTAGGGTCAGTGTTAGGGTTACCTTTAGGTTTAGGTTTAGGGTCAGGCACACAGTCAGGGTCAGGGTTAGGGTTAGGGTCAGGGTTAGGTCAGCGTCAGGATTAGGATTAGGGTCAGGTCAGGGTCCTGTTTAGGGATGAGTCATAGTTAGGTTATCTCAGACTTAGGTTTAGGTTCAGGGTCCGGATCAGGGTCAGCATCAGGCTTAGGTTTAGGTTTAGGGTTCAGGTCAGGATCACGGTCAGGGTTAGGGTCAGGGTCAGGGTCAGGGCTCGGGTTAGGGTTTGGGGCAGGCTCACAGTGTCAGGGTCACGGTCAGTGGTTACTGTTAGGGTTCTCCCCGCTCCTGGTTCATTGTCCCCTCCCTTTAGGTTCTCAGGAAAAACCCTGGGCAGAAGGCTGTAGACCCCACACCCGATCCCACTTAGCCAGCATTACACTGGGATGTAAACATGACCTGCCCACCAGGCATCTAACCCCTCATCATCCTGCTCCTGCTTGGGACATCTTCACCCACGATGGCATGGCCAGGTCCTCTTTACACACAGAGCCACAGACACCCAGAGGCACACACACACACACACACACACACACACACACACACACACACACACACACACACACACATGGGGAGGAGACTTAGAGCTATACCGCTCAATTAAAAGGTGTGGGACTCTCTGACTCTGAGCTCCCTGGTGTCACCTTTTGATTTTATTTGCCAAAGGGCCTGAGGCGTTGGGGAAGCCTGATATGACCTGCCAGTGAGGGGACGTGTATGGTGGGTGAGCTCTCTTCTCCCTGCATCCTCAGGGCTTCAGTACAACAGAAGAACATGTCACTTCCTTTAGGATGTGCCTAGAAATGAGCTGGGCAGGGGGGTTTTCTCTGTAATGGGGTGCCTGGATACGTGGATTCTAATTCCGTTGGGCCCTGTCGTCAGGGAAGTGAGGTCACCATTGAATGGGGGCTCCTTACCAAACTTTCTGCTCCCACCAGAGCACCCTGAGCGTGCCCATCCCCTAGCTGCTCAAGGCTCACCCACCACTCCATGCCCTGTTCATCCAGTGACCCCCACACAGCCAATCCCAGCCCCTGGGAGTCCTGGATGCAACTATTGTCCCCGCTTCTGGGAACAGAGATGGGTTCAGACCGAGTTAAGGTTAGGGTTAGGGTTAGGGTTAGGGTTAGGGTTAGTGTTAGCGAGAGACTTAGGGTTAGGGTTAGGGTGAGACATCGTTGGGGTCAGGGTTAGTGTTAGGGTTAGGGTAGGGGTCAGGGTTAGGGTTAGGTTCATGGTTAGGTTAAGGGTCAGGCTCACAATAGGGTCAGGGTTACCATTACTGTCAGAGTCAGGGTCAGGGTCAGTGTCAGGTTTACGGTCAGGATCAGGTATTGGTTTTAAGTCCACATTCGGGTCAGGGACAGGGTTATGTAGTGGTCATTGTTAGGGTCATGGTTAGGTTTAGGGTCAGGGCCAGGGTCAGGTTTAGGATCAGGGTCCCTAATCGCAATTTTCAGGGTTAGGTTTAGGGTCAGTGTCTGGTATAGGCAAAGTTCAGGGTTAGGGTTAGGATCATAGTCAGCTATAGGGTCAGGGTTATTGTTAAAGTTCAGCGTTAGTGTTAGGGTTAGCGTTAGGTTGATGGTTAGGGTTAGAACTTGTTAGGGTCAGGGTCCGTGGTAGGTTAGGGGTTAGTGTTAGGGTTAGTTTCAGCAATAGGATTCGGGGTAGGGCCCGCGTTAGTGTCAGGGTCAGGGTTACATTTACGGTTAGAGTAGGGTAGGCTAACAGCCAGGCTCAGGTTTAGTGTTCAGGTCAGGGTCGGGATCACTATTAGGCTCAGGGTTAGGTTTATGATCATGGCCTGGGTCAGGGTCAGGGGTGAAGTTTAGAGCCAGTGTCAGGTTTAGGGTCAGGATCAGGTATTGGTTCAAAGTCCACATTTGGGTTAGGGACAAGTTTATGTAGTGGTCAGTGTTAGTGTCATGGTTAGGTTTAGGGTCAGGGCCAGGGTCAGGTTTAGGGTCAGGGTCTGGTAGAGGCAAAGTTCAGGGTTAGGGTTATGATCATAGTCAGTTATAAGGTAAGGGTTATTGTTAAAGTTTAGGTTTAGTGTTAGGGTTAGAGTTAGTTTGAGCGTTAGGGTTAGATTGGTTAGGGTCAGGATCCGCGGTAGGGTTAGAGTATAGTGTCAGGGTTAGGTTCAGCGATAGGATCGGCGGAGGACCCGTGGTACTGTCAGGGTTAGGGTTACGTTTAGGGGTAGAGTTAGGGTCAGGCTCACATTCAGTCTCAGGGTTAGTGTTAGGTTGATCAGGGTCACTGTTAGGGTCAGGGTTAGGTTGATGGTCATGGCCTGGGTCAGGGTCAGGGTGAAGTTTTGGGCCAGTGTCAGGTTTAGCGTCAGGATCAGGTATTGGTTAAAGTCCACATTTGGGTCAGGGACAGGGTTATGTAGTGGTCAGTGTTAAGGTCATGGTTAGGATTAGGGTCAGGGTCAGGGTCAGGTGAAGGTCAGGGCCAGGGTCAGGTTTAGGTTCAGTCTTTGCTTTATGTTCGGTTCAGGTTCACAGTTAGATTTAGGGGAAAAGTTTGGGATGGGGTTAGGGTTAGAGTTAGAAGTAGTGTTATCGTGTGGGTTAGGGTTAGACAGGGTAAGGTCAGGGTGAGGGTTTGGTTTAGGGTAGGGGTTAGTGTTAGGGTCAGGGTCAGTGTTCGGTTTGGGTACAGGGTCCATATTAGGGTCAGTGTTAGGGTTACCTTTAGGTTTAGGTTTAGGGTCAGGCACACAGTCAGGGTCAGGGTTAGGGTTAGGGTCAGGGTTAGGTCAGCGTCAGGATTAGGATTAGGGTCAGGTCAGGGTCCTGTTTAGGGATGAGTCATAGTTAGGTTATCTCAGACTTAGGTTTAGGTTCAGGGTCCGGATCAGGGTCAGCATCAGGCTTAGGTTTAGGTTTAGGGTTCAGGTCAGGATCACGGTCAGGGTTAGGGTCAGGGTCAGGGTCAGGGCTCGGGTTAGGGTTTGGGGCAGGCTCACAGTGTCAGGGTCACGGTCAGTGGTTACTGTTAGGGTTCTCCCCGCTCCTGGTTCATTGTCCCCTCCCTTTAGGTTCTCAGGAAAAACCCTGGGCAGAAGGCTGTAGACCCCACACCCGATCCCACTTAGCCAGCATTACACTGGGATGTAAACATGACCTGCCCACCAGGCATCTAACCCCTCATCATCCTGCTCCTGCTTGGGACATCTTCACCCACGATGGCATGGCCAGGTCCTCTTTACACACAGAGCCACAGACACCCAGAGGCACACACACACACACACACACACACACACACACACACACACACACACACACACACATGGGGAGGAGACTTAGAGCTATACCGCTCAATTAAAAGGTGTGGGACTCTCTGACTCTGAGCTCCCTGGTGTCACCTTTTGATATTATTTGCCAAAGGGCCTGAGGCGTTGGGGAAGCCTGATATGACCTGCCAGTGAGGGGACGTGTATGGTGGGTGAGCTCTCTTCTCCCTGCATCCTCAGGGCTTCAGTACAACAGAAGAACATGTCACTTCCTTTAGGATGTGCCTAGAAATGAGCTGGGCAGGGGGGTTTTCTCTGTAATGGGGTGCCTGGATACGTGGATTCTAATTCCGTTGGGCCCTGTCGTCAGGGAAGTGAGGTCACCATTGAATGGGGGCTCCTTACCAAACTTTCTGCTCCCACCAGAGCACCCTGAGCGTGCCCATCCCCTAGCTGCTCAAGGCTCACCCACCACTCCATGCCCTGTTCATCCAGTGACCCCCACACAGCCAATCCCAGCCCCTGGGAGTCCTGGATGCAACTATTGTCCCCGCTTCTGGGAACAGAGATGGGTTCAGACCGAGTTAAGGTTAGGGTTAGGGTTAGGGTTAGGGTTAGGGTTAGTGTTAGCGAGAGACTTAGGGTTAGGGTTAGGGTGAGACATCGTTGGGGTCAGGGTTAGTGTTAGGGTTAGGGTAGGGGTCAGGGTTAGGGTTAGGTTCATGGTTAGGTTAAGGGTCAGGCTCACAATAGGGTCAGGGTTACCATTACTGTCAGAGTCAGGGTCAGGGTCAGTGTCAGGTTTACGGTCAGGATCAGGTATTGGTTTTAAGTCCACATTCGGGTCAGGGACAGGGTTATGTAGTGGTCATTGTTAGGGTCATGGTTAGGTTTAGGGTCAGGGCCAGGGTCAGGTTTAGGATCAGGGTCCCTAATCGCAATTTTCAGGGTTAGGTTTAGGGTCAGTGTCTGGTATAGGCAAAGTTCAGGGTTAGGGTTAGGATCATAGTCAGCTATAGGGTCAGGGTTATTGTTAAAGTTCAGCGTTAGTGTTAGGGTTAGCGTTAGGTTGATGGTTAGGGTTAGAACTTGTTAGGGTCAGGGTCCGTGGTAGGTTAGGGGTTAGTGTTAGGGTTAGTTTCAGCAATAGGATTCGGGGTAGGGCCCGCGCGTTAGTGTCAGGGTCAGGGTTACATTTACGGTTAGAGTAGGGTAGGCTAACAGCCAGGCTCAGGTTTAGTGTTCAGGTCAGGGTCGGGATCACTATTAGGCTCAGGGTTAGGTTTATGATCATGGCCTGGGTCAGGGTCAGGGTGAAGTTTAGAGCCAGTGTCAGGTTTAGGGTCAGGATCAGGTATTGGTTCTGAAAGACCCGCGGATCCCCTTACCCAAGAATCCAACACTGCCACTGGATGCAATCAGCAAGAGGTTCTTTATTGTTTACGCAGGCGCCTGCGGGTGGTCAGCGCGCGCCTGCGGGTGGTCAGCAGCTCCTGCTAGCTGAGCACACCCGGCTGGGGTGGTGCCGGGTTTTTATAGACAGGTACAAACAAGTTTTGGGTGGGGCGCAACTGATTGGTGGACAGTTTGAACTTTTGAAAAAGGCATACTTGGTGTTAGTGGAGTGGATCAGGGGACCCACATGTGAAAGCAGACAAAGCAATCTTACAGAAGCAGAAACTGGCCAGTTAGCCCACGCATGCGAAGAGAGCGGCGGGAAGGGGGAAACAAAGAGGGGAAGTTAGACCTTACTACTCAGCAGAAAGACATCCTGTCTACGTGACTATGTGGCCATGCAGCCCCCTTGCCTACATGACCATGCCCCTGCTATTAGGAGAGGGTATCTTGTTCAAACAGGAGTTAAGTGTCATGCCTTAGTAGCCAAGCTGTTACAGAAAGGCAAAAGAGCAGTTACATTGAATTCAACCCTGGGGGAAGGGTCTTTTCACTGCAAGGGGAGGAGGGGTACTCTTACACAACAAAAGAGCAGTTAATTATTTAAAGACTGGGGGGGGGGGTCTTTCATTCCCCCCTTTTTCTTGATCATGGATAGAATCTTATATCCATTCGTCTTGTTCTTGCATGTCCTGCCCTTGCATTGAGCTAGTCCGGGGCTCTGTTTGCTTGAGGAGTTGGTATCGCTGTGTCAGTACCATAGTCTGAAAAACAGACAGGTGATCTTTAATGAACTGTACTAACCTGTTTAAGACACAAGGACCAAAAGTTAGAATTAATAACAGAATGATGAGAGGGCCCGTTATAGATGACAACAAAGTAGTAAGCCAAGGCAATCTGTTGAACCAGTTTTCGCAGTGGAGAAGGGTGAAGAGGGGGTGCAAGGCATCAGCCCCTTCTCCATCCTCAGCCAGCCTCCTGCTCCTTTATTTCCCCCTGAACAATCTTGACCCTGAAATCTTTAAGGTGGTTGAAGGTGGAAGGTCTCATCTTCTGTAACTTCTTCCTGCTGAATAGGGGCGTAGAGCTGTCCCTACCTACTGGGGTCAATATTGATCAGTGGAGGAATGTATAGGGGAGTTAGGAAAGGCGGAGGCAGCCGAATCCAGCGCTGACAGCGAAGAGGCGTCCTCTCACGCGACAAGGATCGTCCGTCATGGTGAAGTCATTGCAGCAATGGAGTCTCGGCACCAAGTAGAGAAACATTGAACAAAGCAACATATTAAGGTTAATAAGGCGATAATGAGAAGCCCGAAAAGGAGATTTGGCCATAGTCCTCCTTCAAACCAGGAACTTAACCAATCACACTAAAAGAGAGAGAGAGACCTTGTAGAGCCTTAATCTGGGCATTCATGTCTTTTATTAGTCCTGTGACATTTTTTGTGATAGTCTGGAATGTACACACACAACATTCTGTCTTGATAATTGCACATGTGCCACCCTGGGCTGCTGTCAGGACATCTAAGGCCATCCTTAGTATAGCGATAAGGAGGGTTTTGGAACTTAGGCCCATATTGGATTGGGGAGTTATGGATTGACAGCAATCCCCTTTCCTTCCAAATAGCTCCATGGGCATGTAGTACCAGGAAGGCATATTTGGAGTCAGTGTTAATGTTTTTAGGCTTTGGCAATTGAAAAGTGCTAGTGAGCACTTTGGCACACCTAGCTTTTCTTTATTTTTTTCTATGAAAACTACTGTCATCAGAAAACAAACTGTCATTCATATTTTTAACAGGGGCATCTTAAATCTGGCCAGATAGAGTAAGCAAGATCAATAACCTTTGAACATTTTTTTGCTCTATAGAGAAAGAAGTACAGTAGTCAGGTTCAGGCATACAGGTAACTAGGTTTAAAGTTTGACAAGTTTTAAGTATTATTTCTGGCTTATCTGTTAGTGTAGCCCAGTATTTAATAAGTCGGCCTCCATCATCCATTGGTGGTCTTTGGCTTCTAAGACAAATCTGGACCTGATGTGAAGTTATTACAGTCAGGGACAGTTCCATAGTGAGGTTTGAGGCACTTTTATAGGAGGGCTGTTCCATGCTTAGCTAAAGCATCTATTTGCAATTGCACCTCAACAGAGGTGGCCTCTAGGATAAATATGACAAAGGGATGAAACCAAGAAGACGACCTTTGAGTGGTCCAGCCTTAACAATATCCTGATTACAGAGGATCACTGGCAAGTGAGAAAACTTGTCAAGAGATAAGGGGAGTCCCCCATGGATCATTCAATCCACTCATAAAGAAAGTGGGGTCATCCACGGTGCCTCCAAGTCCATAGTTAATCCTATGGAGTGCGGTATGCTGGCTTTTAGGCAATTTCATTATTCCAGTTGTTTAATCATGTGCTGTGGGGTCTGCTAATATCCCCACAAAACAGTAAGATCAACTAAAGAAGCTATTGTACAACTTCTCTGAAGTTTACCTCAAATTGTTTAGCTTAGATAAACAAACATTTAAAGACAATCAAATCTAGAATTTAACATCCATAAAGGTGTGTTACTAAAAACAATTTTTCTCTCTAAAATAACCCTCATTTCCAGAGATAGCCAAATCAGGACTAATTTACTTGTGAAACAAGTCCAGTTTTAACAAACTTGGCCTAATTATTTACATAAGCTCAGCAAGAACAGTGACTGTGATCAATAGATCTTTTAGAATCTGCTTTGCTGGAACTTTGTATAAGGAATCTCTAGGTTGAACTTTTAGTAGCCTCTCCGGGCCAGAAGCCAAGCCCTGTACTTGCCATCAGGCATGCCTGCAATACCTTTGGGCGAATTCCTCTTCCCGAGACTGCACCTACCAAGGAGTGACATTCTTTACTCACCTGGTGGGGCTGCTGGGAACTCTGTAAGCAAGGTATCAGGCCAACAGTCCCAAGGGGCTTTATGGCTCCAGGTTTCATAAAGTCAACCTTAGTTCCTTTAAACTGTCTGGTCATATCTGAGTCTTTTCAAATATGACATCCCAGTCAAAGCCTTGGTAAAATAACCGGTGTTTCCAATTCTTTCCTGTTACAAGGAGAACAGATTCTTATTGAACTTATGCAAATGACTGATTGCCATGGAAGAAAGAATACTTACTAAGACCTTTTGGTTTCAGAGGGTTCAGATAGAGAGAAAAGGTGAATGCTTTGAGCACTTTTACAAATGAGCACTTATACATCTCTATAAGATACAGATAACTTAAGAAAAAGTATCCCTAGTCTGGAAGAGCAAACATTAGAGAGAACCGGCAATGTTTTAAAATAAGACAAAACATTAAGAGACACAACACTATAATCTTTTAGTTCATTTAGTCCCATGTTACTAAATCTGGTGAATGTGGCTTTAGTCAGTTTTGGAAATCCTTACCCATTTCAGTTTTAGGACTTTCAAGTATATCAAATATCTGTATTTGTCCTGAAAGTCCTTTATAGGAATCTCCTTGAAGATAAAACTCATTTTACAAGAGAATTAAAACAATTATAAATGACAAAAAACTCAGAATGGATATGGTTAGAGCTAAAGAGACATGGGAATTTACAATTTAGCTGCAAGAAAATCAGGTTACAATTTCTGTGACATATAACATAAAACTTTAGGAAGTGCATAGAATCTCTAGAATAGTTATAGCATTTTCCCAAATGTAACCCAATGTTTATCACTGGTTTAAATCTTGTCAACAATTGCTAAAACCTTAGAAAGTTTAAAAACACATGCCTAAATATAATTAGGGATGTTAAACACCTGATAAAACAAAACATGGGAACTGAATTTTTCAGGCGGGCAAAGAGGAAACCATTTACACTTTTTAACAGATCAATTAGCTAAGAAAACTTTGCCCCTTTTAAACAGAAAGAAAACCAGCATTTTATACCAGTGTCTTTCCCTTTTTTTATTTTACTTCTAAGTGTGCAGTCTTAAGATAGGAGTTTTCTGGGTTTTTCTCTCCTATCATGAATGATGTCGCAGACAAGGGAGGGGGGGGATCTTTCCCCTGCTGTCCTGTTTGCATCCCTCATGGGAATTTAGGAGCGTCTTAGCTAAGGCCTGTCCGCATAAACCCCGGAGACCAGGCTACTCCGTGGAGTAGATGACCGTTATGCCATATGACACCCCGTGAGACTCAAGGTGCAGCCCCCTCAGACTCCGTAGCCAAAGTGGTGGAGCCATACAGACACATTCACACAGTCAGACACTCTTCAGATTCAAACAGGTTGGATACCCTCCCCTTTTGGGCGTCTCTGGCTAATGGGAGGTGATCAGTCTCCCCTTTCACTCTTTACAAATTAGAGTGAGTTTCTATGGTTACAGGCAAAGGAGGATGGTAACAGGGTGTTTTCGCAGTCCCTCAAGGTTGGGCTGCTTCCTTAATCTCTCAAGGCCAAATGGCCCTTATACTTGGAAGTATAATCTATGTGGAGGCAGGTCAGGAGAGTGCTAAATCACCTTGGAGGCTGTTTTTCTTTCTTTTTTAGTCTGTCCTGACCATATCTAAAATTTCTTTTGTGAAGATTTCCGTTCACAAACCTTCTACAACTTTCCTTTGCATTCAGGTTTTGTCCCAAGCCATTTCCTTCTAAAAACAACCATCTCATTTAGGACAAAATTACCTTCCCTTACCTTCAACAAAATGTATTCCCATTCCTTAAGTCTTTCTTACATATCTCCTACTTTCCTACATATAGAGTTTCCCTTTATTTCCATCAGTCTTAGTTACACTAAGCAGAACTTCGTATTCTTAGAAACACCTTTAGTTATTAACCAATTGTGAACTGTTACAACAGAATTCTTCAGGTGGCAATTTATGAATCAGTTAAGTGGCAAACAAGTTTACCAACAAATTTAAATACTCTTAGTTTTCTTTGCAGTAAGAAGTCAAAAGCACAAACTTACATCCACTAATTAAAGACTTAGCATTTTATCCTGTTTGATTAGGACCTAGATGTCCACAATTCAATTCCATTTGTCATCCAAGCAAAACTTTTAAAAACCTTCAGGTTACCAAAGACTTTGAAAGCTATTTCAGCAATTACCCATTAGAACTTTGAGACAGACAATTAACCATCAGTTTAGTCATTCCTTTGCTAACAAATTTTAACAAGTAACACAAGCTTACTTGACCTTCAGTAAATTTTGAAGTTTCACATTTACTGCTGATAACTTAAAAGACAGGTCTTAATTAAACCAACAAACTTAACTTAGTTCCAATAGTGATTTATGTTCCACCTGGGCCCACTCCACTTTGAATGTTTACCTGAGACATGCGTGGGAAGATCTGGAGTGGGGAGGTGTTAGGTCCAGGGGGTGTTGTTCTTGCTCCTTGACAGTGGAGAGAGAAGGAGCTGTGGTGCATGATCTAGAGGCCAGTCATGCAGGCTGCACACACGTTGGTACAGAAACACGTAAGGGGGAAACAGAAGAAACAAAGTGCCGCCAGGAGGCAGAGAAAGGATTCCCAGTTTTTTGGAGCTCCTAAGCCCCAACAGAGGAGCAGACACCATGCTTTCCCACCAGCAAGGGGGAAGGGGTTAAGCAATCTAAGTCAGGCCAGAGAACACAAGGAAACTTCCCCGAAACAAAGAGAGTTTCGGCAGCTGCTTGGGAATATTCCTTATAGTCTCTGTCTCGAGTGAGACCAACCCCAGTTGGCTCCAGTTATAGCCATTAACACGGGAAGTGAATGAGGGAGAAGCCCCATTTTAGACTCAAAGAAAACACCAAGGACAACGAGTAGAACACACAAAACAATTAACAAAAAGGTCACTGCGCGGTTTCGGTATGCTACCGAAAGCAAGGTTTCCACCGGCCCAGAGGAGCCTCGAGATCTCCCTGCGGTGGACAGATTCCGTCCAGGGCCGAGGGATTCCTCTGGAACGGACAGACGGATATAACCCTCGGACAGATGAGGGGCTCCAAAAATTCGAGCCCCTCGACACCCTGGAGCGTCCCCCAGGGTTGGCAGGGGAGAAGTTCGAGCTCGTCAGCTCCTTCTCAAGCTGCCTACAGATACAGTCCAACAACGCACGCTGTTGTGCAAAACACTATATACCGCTACCCGCAGTATAGGTCAAACAGAGGCCTCACAAGACTAGAGACAGACAAGAACACGGGAACACGAGACAGGAGGCAAGGGTAGTGTTTCCCTTCCCAGTACGATGTTGCCGACAAGGGGAGGGGGATCTTTCAGGCGCTGTCCTGCTCGCGTCCCTCGCGGGAGCTTAGGAACGTCTTGGCTAAGGTCTATCCGTATAAGCCCCGGACCAGGCTACTCCAAGGAGTAGATGACCGTTATGCCGTATGACGTTCCGCGAGAATCAGGGTGCAGCCCACTCGGACTCCGTAGCCGAAGCCGTGGAGCCGCACGAACACATGCATACAATCAGGCACTCTCCAGACTCACACGGGTTAGACACCCTCCCAGAATATACCGACAGGAAACAAAAACAAAAAAAAAACACACAGTTCTGAATGCTGGCCAGCTTACCTCCCGGTGGGAGTCAGTTGGATCCGTGGGCAAGAGTCCGAGGATCTCGGTGGGACCTCCAAATGAAAGACCCGCGGATCCCCTTACCCAAGAATCCAACACTGCCACTGGATGCAATCAGCAAGAGGTTCTTTATTGTTACGCAGGCGCCTGCGGGTGGTCAGCGCGCGCCTGCGGGTGGTCAGCAGCTCCTGCTAGCTGAGCACACCCGGCTGGGGTGGTGCCGGGTTTTTATAGACAGGTACAAACAAGTTTTGGGTGGGGCGCAACTGATTGGTGGACAGTTTGAACTTTTGAAAAAGGCATACTTGGTGTTAGTGGAGTGGATCAGGGGACCCACATGTGAAAGCAGACAAAGCAATCTTACAGAAGCAGAACTGGCCAGTTAGCCCACGCATGCGAAGAGAGCGGCGGGAAGGGGGAAACAAAGAGGGGAAGTTAGACCTTACTACTCAGCAGAAAGACATCCTGTCTACGTGACTATGTGGCCATGCAGCCCCCTTGCCTACATGACCATGCCCCTGCTATTAGGAGAGGGTATCTTGTTCAAACAGGAGTTAAGTGTCATGCCTTAGTAGCCAAGCTGTTACAGAAAGGCAAAAAGAGCAGTTACATTGAATTCAACCCTGGGGGAAGGGTCTTTTCACTGCAAGGGGAGGAGGGGTACTCTTACACAACAAAAGAGCAGTTAATTATTTAAAGACTGGGGGGGGGGTCTTTCAGTTCAAAGTCCACATTTGGGTTAGGGACAAGTTTATGTAGTGGTCAATGTTAGTGTCATGGTTAGGTTTAGGGTCAGGGCCAGGGTCAGGTTTAGGGTCAGGGTCTGGTAGAGGCAAAGTTCAGGGTTAGGGTTATGATCATAGTCAGTTATAAGGTAAGGGTTATTGTTAAAGTTTAGGTTTAGTGTTAGGGTTAGAGTTAGTTTGAGCGTTAGGGTTAGATTGGTTAGGGTCAGGATCCGCGGTAGGGTTAGAGTATAGTGTCAGGGTTAGGTTCAGCGATAGGATCGGCGGAGGACCCGTGGTACTGTCAGGGTTAGGGTTACGTTTAGGGGTAGAGTTAGGGTCAGGCTCACATTCAGTCTCAGGGTTAGTGTTAGGTTTGGATCAGGGTCACTGTTAGGGTCAGGGTTAGGTTGATGGTCATGGCCTGGGTCAGGGTCAGGGTGAAGTTTGGGCCAGTGTCAGGTTTAGCGTCAGGATCAGGTATTGGTTAAAGTCCACATTTGGGTCAGGGACAGGGTTATGTAGTGGTCAGTGTTAAGGTCATGGTTAGGATTAGGGTCAGGGTCAGGGTCAGGTGAAGGTCAGGGCCAGGGTCAGGTTTAGGTTCAGTCTTTGCTTTATGTTCGGTTCAGGTTCACAGTTAGATTTAGGGGAAAAGTTTGGGATGGGGTTAGGGTTAGAGTTAGAAGTAGTGTTATCGTGTGGGTTAGGGTTAGACAGGGTAAGGTCAGGGTGAGGGTTTGGTTTAGGGTAGGGGTTAGTGTTAGGGTCAGGGTCAGTGTTCGGTTTGGGTACAGGGTCCATATTAGGGTCAGTGTTAGGGTTACCTTTAGGTTTAGGTTTAGGGTCAGGCACACAGTCACGGACAGGGTTCCGTTAGGGTCAGGGTTAGTTCAAGGTCAGTATTAGGTTTAGGGTCAGGGTCAGGGTCACGGTTAGGGATGAGTCATAGCTAGGTTATTCCAGAGTTAGTTTTAGGTCCAGGATCCGTACAAGGTCAGTGTCAGGCTCAGGTTCAGATTAAGGGTTCAGGTCGGGATCACGGTCAGTTTTTTAGCGTCAGGGTCAGGGTCAGGGTTCGGGTTAGGGTTTGGGGCAGGCTCAGAGTCAGTGTCAGGGTCACGGTTAGTGGTTACTTTTAGGGTTCGCCCCGTTCCTGGGTCATGGACTCATGACTTGCCCCCACCAGTCATCTAACCCATCATCAGCCTGATCCTGCTTGTGGCATCTCCATCCACGATGGCATAGCCATTTCCTCTTTACATACAGACATAGAAACCCAGTGGCAAAACACTCACACATGCACACAGAGAGAGAGACAGGGAGGAGACCTAGGGCTACACCAGTCGAATAGAAGGTGTGGGACTCTCTGTCTCTGAGCCCCCTGGTGTCACGTTTTGATTTCATTAGCCAAAGGGCCTGCGGCGTTGGGGAAACCTGATATGACCTGACAGGGAGGGGACGTGTCTGGTGGGCGAGCTCTCTTCTCCCTGCATCCTCTCAGCTTCAGTACAGAAGAAGAACGTGTCGCTTCCTTTAGGATATGCCTAGAAATGAGCTGGGCAGGGGTGTTTTCTCTGTAATGGGGTGCCTGGATACGTGGGTTCCAATTCCGTTGGGCTCTGTCGTCAGGGAAGTGAGGTCACCACTGCCTGGGGGCTCCTTACCGAACTTCCTGCTCGACCAGAGCTCCCTGAGCTACCGGTCCCCAAGCTGCTCAAGGCTCACACTCCACTCAACGCAGTGCCCATCCAGTGACCCCCATACAGCCCTCCCCCTAGCCCCTGGGAAGCCTGGGTGCAGCTGTTGTCCCCGCTGGAGGGAGCAAGGCTGGGCTTAGATTAGGTTAGTGTTAGGGTTAGGGTTAAGAAAGACTTAGGGTCAGGGTTAGGGTTAGACGTCGTTGAGGTCAGGGTTAGCGTAAGGCTTAGGGTAGGGGTCAGGGTTAGGGTTAGTTTCATGGTTAGGTTTAGGGTCAGGCTCACAGTAGGGTCACGGTTAGTGTTATGGTCACAGTCAGTGACAGGATCAATGTTAGGATGAAGTTTAGGTTTAGGGTCAGGTTCAGGGTCATGGTCAGATTTAGTGTCAGGTTCAAGTTTTGGTGTGGGGGCAAGGTTCATGTCAGCGTCAGGGTTAGGTTTGGGACAGGTTTAGTGTCAGGGTTAGGGTCAGGGTCAGGATTAGGTTTACGGTTATGGTAAGGTCAGCTTTATGTTTAGGTTCTGTTTTATGAGTACGTTCAGGATCAGTGTTAGCTTTAGGGTTACGATACTGTTCAGGATCACGGATTGGGTCAGAGTTAGGTTTACAGTCAGGGTTAGGGTCAGTGTTAAGGTCAAGGACAGGGTCAGGTTTAAGGTTAAGGTCTGACATAGGCAAAGTTCAGAGTTAGGGTTATGATCAGGGTCAGGGAGAGGGTCAGGATTATTGTTTAAAGTGGGGTTAGAGTTAGGATTAGAGGTAGTTTGAGGGTTGGGGTTAGACCGGGTTAGGGTCAGTGTCAGGGATAATGTTAGGGGTTAGTTTTAGGGTTAGGCTCAGCGTTAGGTTTCGGGTCAGGGCCCGTGTTAGTGTCAGGGTCAGGGTTACGTTTAGGGTTAGAGTTAGGTTCAGGCTCACATTCAGTGTCAGGGTTAGTGTTAGGGTCAGGTTTAGATCAGCATCAGGGTTAGGATTAGGGTCAGGGTCTGGGTCATGGTTAGGTATTAGTCATATTTACGGTAATGTCAGAGTTAGGTTTAGGTTCAGGGTCCACATCAGGGTCCTTGCCAGGCTTAGGTTTTGTTTTTTTGCGTTCAGGTAAGGATCACAGTCATGGTCAGGGTCAGAGTTAGGGTCAGGGCTTGGGTTAGGGTTGGGGGAGGGCTCACAGTCAGTGTCAGGGTCAGGGTTAGTGGTTACTGTTAGGGTTAGCCCTGCTCCTGAGTCATGGACCCAGCCATTCAGGGTCTCAGGATAAACCCTGGGCAGAAGGGTGTAGACCCTAAAACTGATCCCACTTAAGCAGCCTTAAACTGGGGGGTGAACATGACTTACCCACCAGACATCTAACCCCATATCAGCCTCATCCTGCTTGGGGCATCTCCATCCACGATGGCATGGCCAGGTCCTCTTTACACATAGACACAGAAACCCAGTGGCACACACACACACACACACACAAACACACAGAGACGGGGAGGAGACCTAGGGCTACACGGGTCGATTAGAAGGTGTGGGACTCTCTGACTCTGAGCCCCCTCATGTCTCCTTTTGATTTAATTAGCCAAAGGCCTGAGGCGTTGGGGAAACCTGATATGACATGCCAGGGAGGGGACTTGTCTGGCCGGCAAGCTCTCTTCTCCCTGAATCCTCTCGGCTTCAGTACAGCAGAAGAACATGTCGCTTCCTTTAGGATGTGCCTAGAAATGAGCTGGGCAGGGGGCTTTCTCTGTAATAGGGTGCCTGGATACGTGGGTTCCAATTCCTTTGGGCTCTGTCGTCAGGGAAGTGAGGTCACGACTGCCTGGGGGCTCCTTACCGAACTTCCTCCTGCACCAGAGCTCCCTGAGCTGCCGGTCCCCATGCTGCTCAAGGCTCACACTCCACTCAATAGAGTGCCCATCCAGTGACCCCCATATAGCCTCCTCCCAGAACCTGGGAGGCCTGGGTGCAGGGGTTGTCACTGCTGGAGGGAACAGAGCTGGGTTTAAACAAGGTTAGTGTTAGGGTTAGGGTTAAGAAAGACTTAGGGTCAGGCTTAGGGTTAGACATCGTTGAGGTCAGGGTTAGCGTAAGGCTTAGGGTAGGGGTCAGGGTTATGGTTAGGTTCATGGTTCTGAAGCCTGAAAACTTAGGGTAAGGTCTAGGCTCTAGCCTGAAAACTGAGGTAGGTAGGGAAGAGATGATGACCTAAGGCCATGGCGGGTCTGATGTGCTCAGTGTGCGGTCAGCTGTCTGGGTGTTGGTCACGAGGTACGGGCTCAGGTTGTCAGATAGTGAATTAGTGCCCAGGTTAGACTATATATTTTGGGTGCATTCGAGTGCGTGTAGGTTCTTATCTCAAGATCTTCAGGATATGAAGAATGAGCGAGTCTGAGGCGCGTGCTCAGTCTTTTGTCTCTGGATTTTGTATCAGCGAAGACCGTGGAATGTTGGGGAGGCCTCATGGGCCATGGACGACTCTTGCTCTCTGTGGATTTGGCCCGATCCCAATTGTTTTTCGTCAATCTGTGGGATGGGAGGACTCCTTTCAGGTTTGTTACCTCAGGTGTCCCAACAAAAGAGGAATTCCAAAGCAGAGCCCTGGGGAAGACTGAAGGGACAACCCGAACTACGGTTAAAAATTGGGGCCTAGGGGCATGGCAAGCCCAATATGCTGTCTCTCCATCCAGCCACTGAGAGGCCTTACCTGAGGACTGGGCTCAGGCTGAGGGTCACAATGTGTGTTTGTGACCAATGTGGCCCGCAAGCATGGGCGGGGCCTCATGGGCCACACTGTTTTCAACTACACTGAACCTTGTACAACATGCCAACCACAAGGTTTCTTGCCATGGGGAAAGAGTTCTGATTTCTGCATCATTTTCAAACCCGGGCCGTGATTGGATATAAGGTCTTGGTTCTGAAGCCTGAAAATCGAAGTTGAGAAGAGATGACGTCCTAAGGCCATGGCGGGTCTGATGTGATCAGTGTGTGGCCAGCTCTCTGGGTGGGGCCAGGAAGTCCAGGCTCAGGCTGTGTCAGAAAGGGCATTAGTGCCCAGGTCAGCCTATATATTTGGGGTACAGCCAAATGGCGTGCAGGTTGATCCTCATTGGGGGTTTCTGGGTAGCCCAAGAGGGCAATGTTTTTCTTCTGGAGGGCAGGCAGAGTGCTGCATTCTAGTCTGGATTGCCAAACTGGAGGGCTTGTGGGCCAGTAGTCTGAGGACGGAAGTCTGAGACCCCAAGCTAGAACTAGGATTCTGGGTGAGGGTATGTCAGGCACAATCTACAGACCTCAATGGATATCTCGTGCATCTGAAGTCAGGGCGAGGATCAGACGATCGCTCAGGTTGGACATTCTGGCCCTGATGGCGCCTTCTTGAAGGGGGGGTGGATCACGAGGCCATGGGGGGGTTTTCCCACGATGGGAGTTGTGAGAAGCTCCCAACTGCAAAGATTCTTCTGCAGGACAATTGAGACCAGTTGGTTGGCTCCAGGACAATGATTCCGAGCAGGGTTCTACGGATGGATGGCTGGGTAGCCCACCTCGCATTCCAATTGTCTCCACACAACAAGACAGGTTAGATCTGCTGATTCTGGGAGAGCAACCGAGGAGGCTGAGTTGAAATGGACTCTCCCGTAGATGTGTCCTTATATGATTTTGCATCTATGGAGACCTTGGAATGAAGCGGTGGGCTGGGGCCCTGAAGGGTTCTCCTAAAGAGAGGCTTTCACACAGCTCCATCGTGCACATTTCCCATGTGTAGATGAGATTTGTTCTGATGGGTGAGTCAAGAAACAGCCATATGCTGTTATTGAAATCCAGGCCTCTGAGGAGAGATGCCTGGAAACCAAAGCAATGGATCCGATAAGTGCCTAGGGGCCTGTTCGTTCCTTTTTTACCTCTGTGGACTTGAGTCTACGGGTCTGAGTGCTGGTAGGTGCTTAGATGGGCCCAGATTGCCCCTGGTTGTCCTGGGAAGCGACAAATATTGGGATGGCCTCAGGGACTTTGGAGGTTTATCCTATTAGTAGTAGGGTTATGGCCTTTGGAATGGGCACATACAATTCCCTTGGAGAGGGCAAGCACAGTCGTCAGGTTTGGCTCCAGGGGCCTGAGCCTGTAGGGTGTGTAGGCCAGGGCTGTTTGGACAGTTGTCTGAAAACACAAACTCGGCTTATGTTTCGGGTCATAGGTATGGCATGACTGATCTCCAGACCATGAGGAGAACTCTTCGGGTAATGAAAAAAAGGGCGAGTGTGAGGCTCTTGGTCATTTTTTTTATCTCTGGATATCGTGTCACTCATGGTCGTGAAATTTCCGGGTGACGTCATGGGAAATGGACGAGTCTTACTCTCTGGGAGTTTGGCCCCAACCAAAGAATTTGGGGTCATTCTGTGGGATGGAAGAAGTACGTTGTTCTGTTTTTGTTGATTTTTTTGTTTTGTTTTTCAACCTCAGGTGTCCCACCAAATGAGGGATTCCAGAGTAGAGCCCTGGGGAGGGGGCGACTGGACAACCAGAAATCTGGTTAAAAATTGGGGCCTAGGGACATGTCAAGCCCATTATGACATCGAATGGTCCAGCCACTGAGAGGACGTACCAGAGGACAGGACTCACGCTGAGGGTCACAATGCGTGTTTATGCCCTCATCGCACTCAAGAATGGGCGGGGGCCTCAGTGTGAATGCTGGTTTCTCCTACACTGAACGTTGGACAACATGCCAACCACTAGGTTTCTTGCCATGAGTAAGGAAGAGCTCTGATTTCTGCATCACAGTCACCCCTGGACAGTGATTGGAGATAAGGTCTAGGTTCTGAAGCCTGAAAACTGAGGTAGGAAAGAGATGATGACCGAAGGACATGGCTGGTCTGATGTGCTCAGTGTGCCGTCAGCTGTCTGGATGTTGGTCACGAGGTCCGGGCTCAGGTTGTCAGACAGTGCATTAGTGCCCAGGTTAGACTATATATTTTGGGTGCATTCGAGTGCCGTGTAGGTTCTTATCTGAAGAACTCTTCAGGATATGAAAATGAGCGAGTCTGAGGCGCGTGCTCAGGCTTTTGTCTCTGGATTTTGTATCAGCGATGGCCGTGGAATGTTGGGGAGGCCGCATGGGCCATGGACGAATCTTGCTCTCTGTGGATTTGGCCCGATCCCAATTGTTTTTCGTCAAACTGTGGGTTGGGAGGACTCGTTTCAGGTTTGTTACCTTAGGTGTCCCAACAAAAGAGGAATTCCAAAGCAGAGCCATGGGGAAGATTGAAGGGACAACCCGAACTTTGTTTAAAAATTGGGGCCTAGGGGCATGGCAAGCCCAATATGCTGTCTCTCCATCCAGCCACTGAAAGACCTTACCTGAGGACTGGGCTCAGGCTGAGGGTCACAATGTGTTTTTATGACCAATGTGGCCCGCAAACATGGGCGGGGCCTCATGGGCCACACTGGTTTCAAGTACACTGAACCTTGGACAACATGCCAACCACAAGGTTTCTTGCCATGGGGAAAGAGTTCTGATTTCTGCATCATTTTCAAACCCGGGCCGTGATTGGAGATAAGGTCTAGGTTCTGAAGCCTGAAAATCGAGGTTGAGAAGAGATGACGACCTAAGGCCATGGCGGGTCCGATGTGATCAGTGCGCGGCCAGCTGTCTGGGTCGGGCCAGGAGGTCCAGGGTCAGGCTGTGTCAGAAAGGGGCATTAGTGCCCAGGTCCGCCTATATATTTGGGGTGCAGCTGAATGGCGTGCTGGTTGATCCTCTTTGGGGGTTTCTGGGTAGCCCCAGAGGGCAATGTTTTTTTCTTCTGGAGGGCAGGCAGAGTGCTGCATTGTAGTTCTGGATTGCCAAACTGGAGGGCTTGTGGGCCAGTAGTCTGAGGACGGAAGTCTGAGAACCCAAGCTAGGCCTAGGTTTCTGTGTGAGACCTGAATCAAGATCTCGTGCATCTGAAGTCAGGGCGAGTATCAGACGATCGCTCAGGTTGGACATTCTGTCCCTGATGGCCCCTTCTTGAAGGGGGGCTGGATCACGAGGCCATGGGGGTTTACGCACGATGGGAGTTGTGAGAAGCTCCCAACTGCAAAGATTCTACTACAGGACAATTGAGACCTGTGGGTTGGCTCCAGGACAAAGATTCCGAGCAGGGTTCTAAGGATGGATGGCTGGGTAGCCCACCTCGCATTCCAATTGTCGCCAAGAAAGAAGACAGGTTAGATCTGCTGGATCTGGGGGAGCAACCAAGGAGGCTGAGTTGAAATGGACTCTCCCGTGGATGTGTCCTAATATGATTTTGTGTCTATGGAGACCTTGGAATGAAGCGGTGGCACTGGGGACCTGAAGGGTTCTCCTAAAGACAGGCTTTCACACAGCTCCTTCGTGCAAGTTTCCCATGTGTAGATGAGATTTGTTCTGATGGGTGAGTCAAGAAAACAGCCATATGCAGTTATTGAATACCAGGCCTCTGAGGAGAGATGCCTGGAAACCAAAGCAATGGATCCGATAGGTGCCTAGGGGCCTGTTCGTTCCTTTTTACCTCTGGGGACATTTGTCTACTGGTCTGAGTGCCGGTAGGTGCTCAGATGGGCCCAGATTGCCCCTGTTTGTCCTGGGAAGCCACAAATATTGGGATGGCCTCAGGGACATTGGAGGTTTATCCTATTAGTAGGGTTGTGGCCATTGGAATGGGCACATACAATTCCCTTGGAGAGGGCAAGCACAGTCGTCAGGTTTGGTTCCAGGGGCCTGTGCCTGTAGGGTGTGTAGGCCAGGGCTGTTTGGACAGTTGTCTGAAAACACAAACTCGGCTTATGTTTCGGGTCATAGGTATGGCATGACTGATCTCCAGACCATGAGGAGAACTCATCGGGTAATGAAAAAAGGGCGAGTGTGAGGCTCTTGCTCAAGTTTTTGTCTCTGGATATCGTGTCACTCATGGTCGTGAAATTTCCGGGTGACTTCATGGTAAATGGACGAGTCTTACTCTCTGGGGGTTTGGCTCCGTCCAAAGAGTTTGGTGTCATTCTGTGGGATGGAAGAAGTCCGTTGTTCTGTTAATGTTGATTTGCTTTGTTTTGTTTTTCAACCTCAGGTGTCCCACCAAATGAGGGATTCCAGAGTAGAGCCCTGGGGAGGGGCGATGGGACAACCAGAAATCTGGTTAAAAATTGGGGCCTAGAGACATGTCAAGCCCATTTTGACATCAATGGTCCAGCCACTGAGAGGGCGTACTAGAGGACAGGACTCACGCTGAGGGTCACAATGCGTGTTTATGCCCTCGTCGCACTCAAGAATGGGCGGGGCCTCAGTGTGAATGCTGGTTTCTCCTACACTGAACGTTGGACAACATGCCAACCACAAGGTTTCTTGCCATGGGTAAGGAAGAGTTCTGATTTCTGCATCACAGTCACCCCTGGGCAGTGATTGGAGATAAGGTCTAGGTTCTGAAGCCTGAAAACTGAGGTAGGGAAGAGATGATGACCTAAGGCCATGGCGGGTCTGATGAGCTCAGTGTGCAGTCAGCTGCCTGGGTGTTGGTCACGAGGTCCGGGCTCAGGTTGTCAGACAGTGCATTAGTGCCCAGGTTAGACTATATATTTTCGGTGCATTCGAGTGCCGTGTAGGTTCTTATCTGAAGAACTCTTCAGGATATGAAGAATGAGCGAGTGTGAGGCGCATGCTCAGTCTTTTGTCTCTGATTTTTTGTATCAGCGATGGCCGTGGAATGTTGGGGAGGCCTCATGGGCCATGGACGAATCTTGCTCTCTGTGGATTTGGCCTGATCCCAATTGTTTTTCGTCAATCTGTGGAATGGGAGGACTATTTTCAGGTTTGTTACCTCAGGTGTCCCACCAAAAAAGGACTTCCTAAGCAGAGCCCTGGAGAAGAGTGAAGGGATAACCCGAACTATGGTTAAGAATTGGGGCCTAGTGGCATGGCAAGCAAATATGCTGTCTCTCCATTCGTCACTGAGAGGCCTTACCTGAGGACTGGGCTCAGGCTGAGGGTCACAATGTGTGTTTGTAACCAAGTGGCCCGCAAGCATGGGCGGGGCCTCATGGGCCACACTGGTTTCAAGTACACTGAACCTTGGACAACATGCCAACCACAAGGTTTCTTGCCATGGGGAAAGAGTTCTGATTTCTGCATTATTTTCAAACCCGGGCCCTGATTGGAGATAAGGTCTAGGTTATGAAGCCTGAAAAACCGAGATGAGAGAAGAGATGACGACCTAAGGCCATGGCGGGTCCGATGTGCTCAGTGTGCGGCCAGCTGTCTGGGTGGGGCCAGGAAGTCCAGGCTCAGGCTGTGTCAGAAAGGGCATTAGTGCCCAGGTCAGCCTATATATTTGGCGTACAGTTGAATGCCGTGCAGGTTGATCCTCATTGGGGGTTTCTGGGTAGCCCCAGAGGGCAATGTTTTTCTTCTGGAGGGGGCAGGCAGAGTGCTGAATTGTAGTTCTTGATTGCCAATCTTGAGGGATTGTGGGCCAGTAGTCTGAGGACGGAAGTCTGAGAAGACAAGCTAGGCCTAGGTTTCTGGCTGAGACCAGAATCGAGATCTCGTGCATCAGACCCATGGCGGGTCTGATGTGTTCAGTGTGCGGTCAACTGTCTGGGTGTTGGTCAGGAGGTCCGGGCTCAGGTTCTGTCAGACAGTGCATAAGTGCCCAGGTTTGACTTTATAATTTGGGTACATTCGAGTGCCGTGTCGATTTTTCCTCCTTTTTTGCTGCCTGCGCAGCTAATTAGGCAATATATATTTTCTAGAGGGCAGGCAGAGTGCTTCATTGTCGGTCCGTAATTGCCAAACGTGAAGGCTTCGGCGCCAAGAGTGTGAGGACGGAAGTCTGAGATCATAAGCTAGAATACGGTTTCAGGGTGAGGGCACGGCAGGTACCCCCTGCAGTTCTTAACCTATATCACATGCCTTTGAATTAAAGGCGAGGAACAGAAGTTGGCTCAGGTTGGAGTTTCTGTGCCTGACGGCCCCTTCATGAAGGGAGCGAAATCTCGAGGCCCTGGAGGTTTTCCCACGTTGGGAGTTGTGGGAAGCCCCCTTCAAGGATTCCTTCTGCGGGAAAATTGAGACCTGTTGGACAGCTCCAGGACGTCCCATATGGAATGACTCCAGAACACCGTTTGAGGATGGATGGCTGGGAAGCCAGCCTCGCATTCCAATTGTCTCCTAGCAACAAGACAGTTTAGATCTTATGGATCTGCGGGAGCAACCGGGGAGGCTGAGTTTAAATGGACTTTCCTGAGGATGGGTCTAATGTGTGTTTGTGTCCATGAGGGCCTTGGAATGGGGCGGTGGCACCGGGACCCTGAAGTATATTCCGAAGCTTTTGACACAGCTCCCATGCACACGTTTCCTTGTGGAGACGATATTTGTTCTTATGGTGCCTCAAGAAAACCCCTATGCTGGAATTGGAATCCAGGCTTTTGAGGAGACATGCCTGTAAAACAAAGCAAAGGATCCGATAATGGCCTAGGGTCCTGTCTGGTTCAATCTTCTTCTCTGGGGACATCCATCTATGGTATGAGTGGAGGTAGATGCTCAGCTGGTGTCAGACCACACTTTTTTTGTCCCGGGCGACCTATACTATTGGGATGGCCTCCGGGGCTTTGGAGGTTTCTCCTAATTTATACGATTTTGGACAATGGAATGGGCAGAATTCCCATGGATTAGGTAGGCACAGTCCAAATGTGAGGCTCCAGGGGCCCCAGCCTGGAGGGTGTGTGGCCCAGGACTTTGAGGACAGAAGTCTGAAAACACAAACTCAGCTTAGGTTTGAGGACGTAGGTATGGCATGCCCGATCTACAAGCCATGGGAAGAACTCTTCACGATATGAAGAATGAGCGAGTCTGAGGCGCTTGCTCAGGCTTTTGTCTCTGGATTTTGTATCAGCGATGGCCCTGGAATGTTGGGTAGGCCTCATGGGCCATGGACGAATCTTCCCTCTCTGTGGATTTGGCTCGATCCCAATTGTTTTTCGTCAATCTGTGGGATGGGAGGACTCCTTTCAGGTTTGTTACCTCAGGTGTCCCACCAAAAGAGGAATTCCAAAGCAGAGCCCTTGGGAAGAGTGAAGGGACAACCCGAACTATGGTTAAAAATTGGGGCTTCGGGGCATGGCAAGCCCAATATGCTGTCTCTCCATCCAGCCACTGAGAGGCCTGACCTGAGGACTGGGCTCAGGCTGAGGGTCACAATGTGTGTTTTGTGACCAATGTGGCCCGCAAGCATAGGCGGAGCCTCATGGGCCACACTGGATTCAACGACACTGAACGTTGGACAACATGCCAACCAAATGGTTTCTTGCCATGGGGAAAGAGTTCTGATTTCTGCATCATTTTCAAACCCGGGCCGTGATTGGAGATAAGGTCTAGGTTCTGAAGCCTGAAAACCGAGGTTGAGAAGTGATGACGACCTAAGGCCATGGCGTGTCTGATGAGCTCAATGTGCGGCTAGCTGTCTGGGTGGGGCCAGGAGGTCCAGGCTCAGGCTGTGTCAGAAATGGCATTAGTGCCCAGGTCAGCCTATATATTTGGGGTACAGCCGAATGGAGCGCAGGATGATCATCATTTGGGGTTTCTGGTTAGCCCCAGAGGGCAATGTTTTTCTTCTGGAGGGCAGTCACAGTGCTGCATTGTAGTTCTGGATTGCCAAACTGGACGGCTTGTAGGCCAGTAGTCTGAGGATGGAGTCTGAGAACACAAGCTAAGCCTAGGTTTCTGGTTGACGATATGGCAGGCACAATCTACAGACCTGAATCGAGATCTCTTGCATCTGAAGTCAGGGCGAGGATCAGACGATCACTCAGGTTGGACTTTCTGTCCCTGATGGCCCCTTCTTGAAGGGGTTGGTTGATCACAAGGCCATGGCGGTTTTCCCACGATGGGAGTTGAGAGAAGCTCCCAACTGCAAAGATTCTTCTGCAGGACAATTGAAACCTGTTGGTTGCTCCTGGCCAACGATTCCGGGCAGGGTTCTAAGGATGGATGGCTGGGTAGCCCACCTCGCATTCCAATTGTCTCCAAGCAACAAGACAGGTTAGATCTGCTGGATCTGGGGGAGAAACCGAGGAGCCTAAGTTGAAATGGAGTCTCCCGTGGATGTGTCCTAATATGTCTTTGTGTCTATGGAGACCTTGGAAAGAAGCGGTGGCACAGGGGCCCTGAAGGGTTCTCCTAAACAGAGGGTTTGACACAGCTCCAACGTCCAAGATTCCCATGTGTACATGAGATTTGTTCTGATGGGTGAGTCAAGAAACAGCCATATGCTGTTATTGAAATCCAGGCCTCTGAGGAGAGATGCCTGGAAAACAAAGCAATGGATCCGATTAGTGCCTAGGGGCCTTTCATTCCTTTTTACTTCTGGGGACATCAGTCTTCGGTTCTGAGTGCAGGTAGGTGCTCAGATGGGCTCAGATTGCCCCTCTTTGTCCTGGGAAGCCACAACTATTGGGATGGCCTCAGGGACTTTGGAGGTTTATCCGATTAGTAGGGTTGTGGCCATTTGAATGGGCACATACAATTCCCTTGGAGAGGGCAAGCACAGTCCTCAGTTTTTGCTCCAGGGGCCTGAGCCTGTAGGGTGTGTAGGCCAGAGCTGTTTGGACAGTTGTCTGAAAACACAAACTCGGCTTATGTTTCGGGTCATAGGTATGGCAGGACTGATCTACATAAAAATGAGGAGAACTCTTTGGGATATGAAAAAAGGGCGAGTGTGAGGCTCTTGCTCAATTTTTTGTCTTTGGATATCGTGTCACTTATGGTCGTGAAATTTCCGGGTGTCTTCATGGGAATTGGACGAGTCTTACTCTCTGGGGGTTTGGCCCCGTCCAAAGAGTTTGGGGTCATTCTGTGGGATGGAAGAGGTCCGTTTTGTTTTTGTTATTGATTTGTTTTGTTTTGTTTATCAACCTCAGGTGTCCCACCAAATGAGGGATTCCAGAGTAGAGCCCTGGGGAGGGGCGACTGGACGACCAGTAATCTGGTCAAAAATTGGGGCCTAGGGACATGTCAAGCCCATGATGATATCTAATGGTCCAGCCACTGAGAGCACTTCCTGCAGGACAGGACTCACGCTGAGGGTCACAATGCATGTTTATGCCCCCGTCGCACTCAAGAATGGGCGGGGCCTCAGGGTGAATGCTGGTTACTCCTACACTGAACGTTGGACAACATGCAAACCACAAGGTTTCTTGGCATGGGTAAGGAAGAGTTCTGATTTCTGCATCACAGTCACCCCTGGGCAGTGATTGGAGATAAGGTCTAGGTTCTGAAGCCTGAAAACTGAGGTAGGAAAGAGATGGTGACCTAAGGCCATGGCGGGTCTGATGTGCTCAGTGTGCGGTCAGCTGTCTGGTGTTGGTCAGGAAGTCAGGGCTCAGGTTGTGTCAGACAGTGCATTAGTGCCCAGGTTAGACTATGTAATTTGGGTACATTCGAGTGCCGTGTAGGTTTTTCTTCCTTTAAGCTGCCTGGGCAGCTCATTAGGCAATATATTTTTTCTAGAGGGCAGGCAGAGTGCTTCATTTTTGGTCCAGAATTGAGAAACCTAAGGGCTTCGGGGCCAGGAGTGTGAGGACGGAAGTCTGAGAATACAAGCTAGACTTCGGTTTCAGGGTGAGGGCACGGCAGGTACCCCCTGCAGATCTGAACCAATATCTCATGCATCTGATGTCAGGGCGAGGATCAGACGTTGGCTCAGGTTGGAGTTTCTTTGCCTGACGGCCCCTTCATGAAAGGAGTGGAATCTCGAGGCCCTGGAGGTTTTCCCATGTTGGGAGTTGTGGGAAGCCCCCTTCAAGAATTCCTTCTGCTGGACAATTGAGACCTGTTGGACAGCTCCAGGACATCCCATATGGAATGACTCCAGAGCACCGTTTGAGGATGGATGCCTGGGAAGCCCGCCTCGCATTCCAATTGTCTCCTAGCAACAAGACAGTTTAGATCTGATGGATCTGCGGGAGCAACCGGGGTAGCTGAGTTGAAATGGACTTTCCTGAGGATGGGTCCTAAATGTGTGTTTGTGTCCATGAGGGCCTTGGAATGGGGCTGTGGCACCGGGACCCTGAAGTATTCTCCTAAGCTTTTAACATAGCTCTCATGAACACGTTTCCTAGTGGAGACGAGATTTGTTTTTATGGTGCCTCAAGAAAACCCCTATGATGGTATTGGAATCCAGGCTTTTGAGGAGACATGCCTGTAAACCAACGCAAAGGATCCGATAATGGCCTAGGGTCCTGTCTGGTTCAATCTTCTTCTCTGTGGACATCCATCTATGGTATGAGTGGAGGTAGATGCTCAGTTGGTGTCAGACCGCCCTTTTTTTTGTCCCGGGCGACCTACACTATTGGGATGGCCTCCGGGGCTTTGGAGGGTTCTCCTAATTTGTGCTATTTTGGACAAAGGAATGGGCAGAATTCCCATGGATTGGGTAGGCACTGTCCTTATGTGTGGCTCCAGGGTCCCCAGCCTGGAGGGTGTGTGCCCAGGACTTTGTGGACAGAAGTCTGAAAAAACACACTCAGATTAGGTTTGGGGGCGTAGGTATGGCACGCCCGATCTACAAACCATGGGAAGAATTCTTCAGGATATGAAGAATGAGCGAGTCTGAGGCGCTTGCTCAGGCTTTTTGTCTCTGGATTTTGTATCAGCGATGGCCCTGGAATGTTGGGTAGGCCTCATGGGCCATGGACGAATCTTCCCTCTCTGTGGATTTGGCCCGATCCCTATTGTTTTTCGTCAATCTGTGGGATGGTAGGACTCCTTTCAGGTTTGTTACCTCAGGTGTCCCACCGGAAGAGGAATTCCAAAGCAGAGCCCTGGGGAAGAGTGAAGGGACAAACCGAAGTATGGTTAAAAATTGGGGGTCTTCGGGGTATGGCAAGCCCAATATGCTGTCTCTTCATCCAACCACTGAGAGGCCTTAACTGAGGACTGGGCTCAGGCTGAGGGTCACAATGTGTGTTTGTGACCATGTGGCCCGCAAGCATGGGCGGGGCCTCATGGGCCACACTGGTTTCAATGACACTGAACGTTGGACAACATGCCAACCACAAGGTTTCTTGCCATGGGGAAAGAATTCTGATTTCTGCATCATTTTCAAACCCGGGCAGTGATTGGAGATAAGGTCTAGGTTCTGAAGCCTGAAAACCGAAGTTGAGAAGAGATGACGACCTAGGGGCCATGGCGGGTCCGATGTGCTCAATGTGCCGCAAGCTGTCTGGGTGGGGCCAGGTGGTCCAGGCTCAGGCTGTGTCAGAAGGGCATTAGTGCCCAGGTCAGCCTATACATTTGTGGTAAAGCCGAATGGCGTGCAGGATTATCCTCATTTGGGGTTTCTGTGTAGCCCCAGAGGGCAATGTTTTTTCGTCTGGAGGGCAGGCAGAGTGCTGCATTGTAGTTCTGGATTGCCAAACTGGAGGGCTTGTGGGCCCGTAGGCAGAGGACGGAATTCTGAGAACCGAAGGTAGGCCTAGGTTTCTGGGTGAGGTTATGGCAGGCACAATCTACAGACCTGAATCGAGACCTCGTGCATCTAAAGTCAGGGCGAGGATCAGACGATCGCTCAGTTTGGACTTTCTGTCCCTGATGGCCCCTTCTTGAAGGGGTGGGTGGATCACGAGGCCTTGGGGGTTTTCCCATGATGGGAGATGTGAGAAGCTCCCAACTGCAAAGATTCTTCTGCAGGACAATTGAGACATGTTGGTTGGCTCCAGGCCAACGATTCCGAGCAGGGTTCTAAGGATGGATGGCTGGGTAGCCCACCTTGCATTCCAATTGTCTCCAAGCAACAAGACAGGATAGATCTGCTGGATATCGGGGAGCACCCGAGGAGGCTGAGTTGAAATGGACTCTCCCTGGATGTGTCCTAATATGTCTTTGTGTCTATGGAGACTTTGGAATGAAGTGGCGGCACTGGAGCCCTGAATGGTTCTCCTAAACAGAGGCTTTGACACAGCTCCAATGTGCAAGTTTCCCATGTGTACATGAGATTTGTTCTGACGGTGAGTCAAGAAACAGCCATATGCTGGTATTGAAATCCAGGCCTCTGAGGAGAAATGCCTGGAAAACAAAGCAAGGGATCCGAATAGTGCCTAGGGGCCTGTTCGTTCCTTTTTACTTCTGGGGACATCAGTCTACGGGTCTGAGTGCATGTAGGTGCTCAGATGGGCTCAGATTTGCCCCTGTTTGTCCTGGGAAGCCACAACTATTGGGATGGCCTCAGGGACTTTGGAGGTTTATACTCTTAGTAGGGTTTTGGCCATTGGAATGGGCACATACAATTCCCTTGGAGAGGGCAAGCACAGTCCTCAGGTTTGGCTCCAGTGGCCCTGAGCTGTAGGGTGTGTAGGCCAGAGCTGTTTGGACAGTTGTCTGAAAACACAAACTCGGCTTATGTTCGGGTCATAGGTATGGCAGGAATGATCTACAGACCATGAGGAGAACTCTTTGGGATATGAAAAAAAGGGCGAGTGTGAGGCTCTTGCTCAAGTTTTTGTCTCTGGATATCGTGTCACTCATGGTCGTGAAATTTCCGGGTGACTTCATGGGAATTGGACGAGTCTTACTCTCTGGGGCTTTGGCCCCGTCCAAAGAGTTTGGGGTCATTGTGTGGGATGGAAGAGGTCCCGTTTTGTTGTTTGTTCTTGATTTTTTTTTTTTTTTTTGTTTTTCAACCTCAGGTGGCCCACCAAATGAGGGATTCCAGAGTAGAGCCCTGGGGATTGGTGACTGGACAACCAGAAATCTGGTCAAAAATTGGGGCCTAGGGACATGTCAAGCCCATGATGACATCTAAGGGTCCAGCCACCGAGAGGACTTACTAGAGGACAGGACTCACTCTGAGGGTCACAATGCGTGTTTATGCCCCGGTCGCACTCAAGAATGGGCGGGGCCTCAGGGTGAATGCTGGTTTCTCCTACACTGAACGTTGGACAACATGCAAACCACAAGGTTTCTTGGCATGGGTAAGGAAGAGTTCTGATTTCTGCATCACAGTCACCCCTGGGCAGTGATTGGAGATAAGGTCTAGGTTCTGAAGCCTGAAAACTGAGGTAGGGAAGAGATGATGACCTAAGGCCATGGCGGGTCTGATGTGCTCAGTGTGCGGTCAGCTGTCTGGGTGTTGGTCAGGAGGTCCGGGCTCAGGTTGTGTCAGACAGTGCATTAGTGCCCAGGTTAGACTCTATATTTTGGGTACGTTCGAGTGCCGTGTAGGTTTTTCCTCCTTTAAGCTGCCTGGGCAGCTCATTAAGCAATATATTTTTTCTAGAGGGCAGGCAGAGTGCTTCATTGTCGGTCCGGAATTGACAAAAATGAGGGATTCGGGGCCAGGAGTGTGAGGACGGAAGTCTGAGATCAAAAGCTAGACTTCGGTTTCATGGTGAGGGCATGGCAGGTACCCCCTGCAGATCTGAAAGAATATCTCATGCATCTGATGACAGGGCGAGGATCAGACGTTGGCTCAGTTTGGAGTATCTGTGCCTGATGGCCCCTTCATGAAGGGAGCGGAATCTCGAGGCCCTGGAGGTTTTCCCACGTTGGGAGTTGTGGGAAGCCCCCTTCAAGGATTCCTTCTGCGGGACAATTGAGACCTGTTGGACAGCTCCAGGACATCCCATATGGAATTACTCCAGAGCACCGTTCGAGGATGGATGACTGGGAATCCCGCCTCGCATTTCCAATTGTCTCCTAGCAACAAGATAGTTTAGATCTGATGGATCTGCGGGAGCAACCAGGGTGGCTGAGTTGAAATGGACTTTCCTGAGGATGGTTCCTAATGTGTGTTTGTGTCCATGAGGGCCTTGGAATGGGGCAGTGGCACCTGGACCCTGAAGTGTTCTCCTAAGCTTCTGGCATAACTCCCATGCACACGTTTCCTTGTGGAGACGAGATTTGTTTTATGGTGCCTCAAGAAAACCCCTATGCTGGTATGGGAATCCAGGCTTTTGAGGAGACATGCCTGTAAACCTACGCAAAGGATCCGATATAGGCCTAGGGTCCTGTCTGGTTCAATCTTCTCCTATGGGGACACCCATCTATGGTATGAGTGGAGGTAGATGCTCAGCTGGTGTCAGACCGCCCTTCTTTGTCCCGGGCGACCTACACCATTGGGATGGCCTCCGGGGCTTTGGAGGTTCTCTTAATTTGTACGATTTTGGACAATGGAATGGGCAGAATTCCCAGGATTGTGTAGGCACAGTCCTAATATGTGGCTCGAGGGACCCAGCCTAGAGGGTGTGTGGCCCAGGAGTTTGAGGACAGAAGTCTGAAAACACAAACTCAGCTTAGGTTTGGGGACGTAGGTATGGCACGCCCGATCTACAAACCATGGGAAGAACTCTTCAGGATATGAAGAATGAGCGAGTCTGAGGCGCTTGCTCAGGCTTTTGTCTCCGGATTTTGTATCAGCAATGGCCCTGGAATGTTGGGTAGGCCTCATGGGCCATGGCCGAATCTCACTCTCGGTGGATTTGGCCCGATCCCAATTGTTTTTTTTCGTCAATCTGCGGGATGGGAGGACTCCTTTCAGGTTTGTTACCTCAGGTGTCCCACCAAAAGAGGAATTCCAAAGCAGAGCCCTGGGGAAGAGTGAAGGGACAACCCGAACTATGGTTAAAAATTGGGGCCTAGGGGCATGGCAAGCCCTATATGCTGTCTCTTCATCCAGCCACTGAGAGGCCTTACCTGAGGACTGGGCTCAGGCTGAGGGTCACAATGTGTGTTTGTGACCAATGTGGCCCGCAAGCAAGGGCGGGGCCTCATGGGCCACACTGGATTCAAGTACACTGAACGTTGGACAACATGCCAACCCTAACCCTCACCCATCTGAGCACCTACCTGCACTCAGACCCGTAGACTGATGTCCCCAGAGGTAAAAAGGAACGAACAGGCCCCTAGGCAACTATCGGATCCATTGCTTTGGTTTCCAGGTATCTCCCCTCAGAAGCCTGGATTTCAATAACAGCATTAGGCTGTTTCTTGACTCACCCATCAGAACAAATCTCATCTACACACGGGAAACTTGCACGATGGAGCTTTGTGAAAGCCTCCCTTTAGGAGAACCCTACAGGGCCCCATTGCCACCGCTTCATTCCAAGGTCTCCATAGACACAAAATCATATAAGGACACATCCACGGGAGAGTCCATTTCAACTCTGCCTCCTCGGTTGGTACCCCAGATCCAGCAGATCTAACCTGTCTTGTTGCTTGGAGACAATTGGAATGCGAGGTGGGCTACCCAGCCATCCATCCTTAGAACCCTGCGTGGAATCCTTGTCCTGGAGCCTACCAACAGGTCTCAATTGTCCTGCAGAAAAATCTTTACACTTGGGAGCTTCTCACAACTCCCATCGTGGAAAACAACCATGGCCTCGTGATCCACACCCCCCTTCAAGAAGGGGCCATCAGGGACAGAATGTCCAACCTGAGCGATCGTCTGATCTCGCCCTGACTTCAGATGCACGATATCTCAATTCAGGTCTGTAGATTGTGCCTGCCATATCCTCACCCAGAAACCTAGGCCTAGCTTTGTTTCTCAGACTTCCATTCTCAGACTACTGGCCGACAAGCCCTCCAGTTTGGCAGTCCAGAACTACAATGAAGCACTCTGCCTGCCCTCCAGAAGAAAAACATTGCCCTCTGTGGCTACCCAGAAACCCCAATTGAGGATCCACCTGCACGCTATTCGGCTGTACCCCAAATATATAGGCTGACCTGGGCACTAATGCCCTTTCTGACACAGCCTAAGCCTGGACCTCCTGGCCTCACGCAGACAGCTGGCCTCACACTGAGCACATCCGACCCACCTTGGCCTTAGATCGTCATCTCTTCTCAACCTCGGTTTTCAGGCTTGAACCTAGACCTTATCACCAATCACGGCCCGGGATTGAAAATGATGCAGAATTCAGACCTCTTTCCCCATGGCAAGAAACCTTGTGGTTGGCATGTTGTCCAAGGTTCAGTGTCGTTGAAACCAGTGTGGCCCAAGAGGCCCCGCCCATGCTTGCGAGCCACATTGGTCACAAACACACATTGTGACCCTCAGCCTGAGCCCAGTCCTCAGGTAAGGCCTCTCAGTGGCTGGATGGAGAGACAGCCTATTGGGCTTGCCATGCCCCTAGGCCCCAATTTTTAAGCAAAGTTCGGGTTGTCCCTTCACTCTTCCCCAGGGCTCTGCTTTGGAATTCCTCTTTTGGTGGGACACATTAGGTAACAAACCTGAAAGGAGTCCTCCCATCCCACAGATTGACGAAAAACAAAAGGGATCGGGCCAAATCCACAGAGAGCAAGATTCGTCCATGGCCCATGAGGCCTCCCCAACATTCCACGGCCATCGCTGATCCAAAATCCAGAGACAAAAGACTGAGCACGCGCCTCAGACTCGCTCATTCTTCATATACTGAAGAGTTCTTCAGATAAGAACCTACACGGCACTCGAAGGCACCCAAAATATATAGTGCAGTGTCTGTCAACCTGAGCCCGGACCTCGTAACCAACACCCAGACAGCTGACCTCACACTGAATACAGCAGACCCGCCATGGCCTTAGGTCATCATCTCTTCCCAACCTCAGTTTTCAGGCTTCAGAACCTAGACCTTATCTCCAATCACTGCCCAGGGGTGACTGTGTAGCAGAAATCAGAACACTTCCTTACCCATGGCAAGAAACCTTGTGGTTGGCATGTTGTCCAACGTACAGTGTAGGAGAAACAAGCATTCACCCTGAGGCCCCGCCCATTCTTGAGTGCGACGAGGGTATAAACACGCATTGTGTCCCTCAGCGTGAGTGCTGACCTCTAGTACATCCTCTCAGTGGCTGGACCATTACATGTCATAATGGGCTTGACATACCCTATGCCCCAATTTTTAACCAGATTTCTGGTTGTTCCAGTCGCCCCTCCCCAGCGCTCTACTCTGGAATCCCTCATTTGGTGGGACACCTGAGGTTGAAAAGCAAAACAAAAAAAATCAACAACAACAGAACAACGGATTTCTTCCATCCCACAGAATGACACCAAACTCTTTGGACGAGGCCAAGCCCCCAGAGAGTAAGACTCGTCCATTTCCCATGAAGTCACCCAGAAATTTCACGACCATGAGTGACATATATCCAGAGACAAAAAATTGAGCAAGAGCCTCACACTCGCCCTTTTTTCATATCCCAAAGAGTTCTCCTCATGGTCTGTAGATTAGTCCTGCCATACCTATGAACCGGAACATAAGCCGAGTTTGTGTTTTCAGACAACTGTCCAAACAGCCTGGCCTACACACTCTAAAGGTTCAGGCCCCTGGAGCCAAACCTGACGACTGTGCTTGCCCTCTCCAAGGGAATTGTATGAGCCCACTCCAATGGCCACAACCCTACTAATAGGATAAACCTCCAAAGTTCCTGAGGCCATCCCAATATTTGTGGCTTCCCAGGACAAACAGGGGCAATCTGGGCCCATCTGAACACCGACCGGCAGTCAGAACCGTAGACTGATGTCCCCAGAGGTAAAAAGGAACGAACAGGCCCCTAGGCACCTATCGGATCCATTGCTTTGGTTTCCAGGCAACTCTCCTCAAAGGCCTGGATTTCAATAAGAGCATATGGCTTTTTCTTGACACACCCATCAGAACAAATCTCATCTACACATGGGAAACTTGCACGATGGAGCTGTGTGAAAGCCTCTCTTTAGGAGAACCCTTCAGGGCCCAAGTGCCACCGCTTCATTCCAAGGTCTCCATAGACACAAAATCATATTACCACTCATCCACGGGAGAGTCCATTTCAACTCAGCCTCCTCGGTTGCTCCCTCAGATCCAGCAGATCTAACCTGTCTTGTTGCTTGGAGACAATAGGAATGCGAGGTTGGCTACCCAGCCATCCATCCTTAGATCCCTGCTTGGAATCCTTGTCCTGGAGCCTACCAACAGGTCTCAATTGTCCTGCAGAAGAATCTTTGCACTTGGGAGCTTCTCACACCTCCCATCTTGGGAAAACCCCCATGGCCTCTTGATCCACCCCCCCTTCCAGAAGGGGCCATCAGGGACAGAATGTCCAACCTGAGCGATCGTCTGATCCTCGCCCTGACTTCAGATGCCCGAGATCTCGATTCAGTTCTGTAGATTGTGCCTGCCATATCCTCACCCTGAAACCTAGGCCTAGCTTGGGTTCTCAGACTTCCGTCCTCAGACTACTGGCCCACAAGCCCTCCAGTTTGGCAATCCAGAATTACAATGCAGCACTCTGCCTGCCCTCCAGAAGAAAAACATTGCCCTCTGGGGCTACCCAGAAACCCCCAATGAGGATCAACCTGCACGCCATTCGGGTGTACCCCAAAAATATAGGCTGAACTGGGCACTAATGACCTTTCTGACACAGCCTGAGCCTGGACCACCGGGCCCCACCCAGACATCTGGCCGCACACTGAGCACATCGGACCTGCCATGGCCTTAGGTCGTCATCTCTTCTCAACCTTGATTTTCAGGCTTAAGAACCTAGACCTTATCTCCAATCCCTGCCCAGGTATGAAAATGATGCAGAAATCAGAACTCTTTCCCCATGGCAAGAAATCTTGTTGTTGGCATGTTGTCCAAGGTTCAGTGTCGTTAAAACCAGTGTGGCCCATGAGGACCCACCCATGCTTGCGGGCTACATTGGTCATAAACACACATTGTGACCCTCAGCCTGAGCCCAGTACTCAGGTAAGGCCTCTCAGTGGCTGGATGGAGAGACAGCATATTGGCCTTGCCATGCCCCTAGGCCCCTATTTTTAACCATAGTTCGGGTTGTCCCTTCCCTCTTCCGCAGGGCTCTGCTTTGGAATTCCTCTTTTGGTGGGACACCTGAGGTACCAAACCTGAAAGGAGTCCTCCCATCACACAGATTGACGAAAAAACAATTGGGATCGGGCAAATCCACAGAGAGCAAGATTCGTCCATGGCCCATGAGGCCTCCCCAATATTCCACGGCCATCCCTGATACACAATCCAGGGACAAAAGCCTGAGCACGCACCTCAGACTCGCTCATTCTTCATATCCTGAAGAGTTCTTCAGATAAGAACCTACACGGCACTCGAAGGCACCCAAAATGTATAGTCTAACCTGGGCCCTAATGCACTGTCTGACAACCTGAGCCCGGACCTCGTGACCAACACCCGGACAGCTGACCGCACACTGAGCACATCAGAGCCCGCCAAGACCAAGATCTCTTCCCTACCTCAGTTTTCAGGCTTCAGAACCTTGACCTTATCTGCAATCACTGCCCAGGGGTGACTTTGATGCAGAAATCAGAACTCTTCCTTACCGATGGCAAGAAACATTGTGGTTGGCATGTTGTCCAACGTTCAGTGTAGGAGAAACCAGCATTCACCCTGAGGCCCCGCCCATTCTTGAGTGCGCCGAGGGTATAAACACGCATTTCGTCCCTCAGCGTGAGTCCTGTCCTCTAGTACGTCCTCTCAGTGGCTGGACCATTAGATGTCATCATGGGCTTGACATGTCCCTAGGCCCCAATTTTTAACCAGATTTCTGGTTGTCCAGTCGCCCCTCCCCAGGGCTCTACTCTGGAATCCCTCATTTGGTGGGAAACCTGAGGTTGAAAAAAACAGAACAAAACAAACCAACAACAACAGAACAACGGACTTCTTCCATCCCACAGAGTGACCCCAAACTCTTTGGACGGGGCCAAACCCCCCAAATAAAGACTCGTCCATTTCCCATGAAGTCACCCGGAAATTTCACGACCATGAGTGACACGGTATCAAGAGACGAAAACTTGAGCAAAAGCCTCACACTCGCCCTTTTTTCGTATCCCGAAGAGTTCTCCTCATGGTCTGTAGATCAGTCCTGCCATACCTATGACCCGAAACATAAGCCAAGTTTGTGTTTTCAGACCACTGTCCCAACAGCCCTGGCCTACACACCCTACAGGCTCAGGCCCCTGGAGCCAAACCTGACGACTGTGCTTGCCCTCTCCATGGGAATTGTATGTGCCCATTCCAATGGCCACAACCCTACTAAGAGGATAAAACTCCAAAATTCCTAAGGCCATCCCAATGGTTGTGGCTTCCCAGGACAAACAGGGGCAATCTGAGCCCATCTGAGCACCTACCTGCACTCAGACCCGTAGTCTGATAACCCCAGAGGTAATAAGGAACAAACAGGCCCTAGGCACCTATCGGATCCATTGCTTTGGTTTCGAGGCATCTCTCCTCAGAGGCCTGCATTTCAATAACAGCATATGGCTGTTTCTTGACTCACCATCAGAACAAAGCTCATCTACACATGGGAAACTTGCACGATTGAGCTGTGTGAAAGCCTCTCTTTAGGAGAACCCTTCAGGGCCCCAGTGCCACCGCTTCATTCCAAGGTCTCCATAGACACAAAATCATATTAGGACACATCCACGGGAGAGTCCATTTCAACTCAGCCTCCTAGGTTGCTCCCCCAGATCCAGCATGTCTGACCTGTCTTGATGCTTGGAGGCAATTGGAATTCGAGGTAGGCTACCCAGCCATCCATCCTTAGAACCCTGCTCGGAATCGTTGTCCTGGAGCCAACCAACAGGTCTCAATTGTCCTGCAGAAGAATCTTTGCAGCTGGGAGCTTCTCCCAACTCCCATCGTGGGAAAATCCCCATGGCCACGCGATCCACCCCCCCCTTCAAGAAGGGTACATCAGGGACAGAATGTCCAACTTGAGCGATCGTCTGATTCTCGCCCTGACTTCAGAAGCACGAGATCTCGATTCAGGTCTGTAGATTATGCCTGCCATATCCTCACCCAGGAACCTAGGCCTATCTTGGGTTCTCAGACTTCTGTTCTCAGACTACTGGCCCACAAGCCCTCCAGTTTGGCAATCCAGAACTGCAATGTAGCACTCTGCCTGCCCTCCAGAAGAAAAACATTGCCGTCCGGGGCTACCCAGAAAACCCCTAATGAGGATCAACCTGAATGCCATTCGGCTGTACCCCAAATATATAGGCTGACCTGGGCACTAATGCCCTTTCTGACACAGTCTGAGCCTGGACCTCCTGGCCCCCCCAGACAGCGGGCCGCACACTGAGCATATCGGACCCGTCGTGGCCTTAGGTCGTCATCTCTTCTCAACCTCGGTTTTCAGGCTTCGGAACATAGACCTTATCTCCAATCACGGCCCGGGTTTGAAAATGATGCAGAAATCAGAACTCTTTCCCCATGGCAAGAAACCTTGTGGTTGGCATGTTGTCCAAGGTTCAGTGTAGTTGAAACCAGTGTGGCCCATGAGGCCCCGCCCATGCTTGCGGGCCACATTGGTCACAAACACACATTGTGACCTTCAGCCTGAGCCCAGTCCTCAGGTAAGGCCTCTCAGTGGCTGGATGGAGAGACAGCATATTGGGCTTGCCATGCCCCTAGGCCCCAATTTTTACCGTAGTTCGGGTTGTCCCTTCACTCTTCCCCAGGGCTCTGCTTTGGAATTCCTCTTTTGGTGGGACACCTGAGGTAACAAACCTGAAAGGAGTCCTCCCATCCCACAGATTGACGAAAAGCAATTGGGATCGGCCAAATCCACAGAGATCAAGATGCTTCCATGGCCCATGAGGCCTCCCCAACATTCCACGGCCATCGCTGATACAAAATCCAAAGACAAAAGCCTGAGCATGCGCCTCACACTCGCTCATTCTTCATATCCTGAAGATTTCTTGAGATAAGAACCTACACGCACTCGAATGCACCCAAAATATATAGTGTAACCTGGGCACTAATGCATACTCTGACAACCTGAGCCCGGACCTGTTGACCAACACCGAGACAGCTGACCGCACACTGAGCGCATCAGACCCGCCATGGCCTTAGGTCATCATCTCTTCCCTACCTCAGTTTTCAGGCTTCAGAACCTAGACCTTATCTCCAATCACTGCCCAGGGGTGACTTTGATGCAGAAATCAGAACTCTTCCTTAACCTTGGCAAGAAACCTTGTGGTTGGCATGTTGTCCAACGTTCAGTTTAGGAGAAACCAGCATTCACCCTGAGGCCCCGCCCTTTCTTGAGTGCGAAGAGGGCATAAACACGCATTGTGACCCTCAGCGTGAGTCCTATATTCTGTCCTCTAGTAAGTCCTCTCAGTGGCTGGACCATTAGATGTCATAATGTGCTTTACATGTCCCTAGGCCTCAATTTTTAACCAGATTTCTGGTTTTCCAGTCGCCCCTCCCTAGGGCTCTACTCTGGAATCCCTCATTTGGTGGGACACCTGAGGTTGAAAGACAAACAAAACAAATCAACAACAACAGAACAACGGACTTCTTCCATCCCACAGAACGACCCCAAACTCTTTGGACGGGGCCAAACCCCCAGAGAGTAAGACTCGTCCATTTCCCATGAAGTCACCCGGAAATTTCACGACCATGAATGTTACGATATCCAGAGACTAAAATTTGAGCAAGAGCCTCACACTCGCCCTTTTTTCATATCTCGACGAGTTCTCCTCATGGTCTGTATATCAGACCTGCCATACCTATGACCCGAAACATAAGCTGAGTTTGTGTTTTCAGACAACTGTCCAAACAGCCCTGGCCTACAACCCCTACAGGCTCAGGCCCCTGGAGCCAAACCTGAGGACTGTGCTTGCCCTCTCCAAGGGAATTGTATGTGCCCATTCCAATGGCCACAACCCTACTAATAGGATAATCCTCCAAAGTCCCTGCGGCCATCCAAATATTTGTGGCATCCCCGGACAAACAGGGGCAATCTGGGCCATCTGAGCACCTACCGGCACTCAGACCCGGAGACTGATGTCCCCAGAGGTAAAAAAGGAACGAACAGGCCCCTAGACACCTATCGGATCCATTGCTTTGGTTTCCAGGCATCTCTCCTCAGAGGCCTGGATTTCAATAACAGCATATGGCTGTTTCTTGACTCACCCATCAGAACAAATCTCATCCACACATGGGAAACTTACACGATGGAGCTGTGTGAATTCCTCTCTTTAGGAGAAACCTTCAGGGCCCCAGTGCCACCGCTTTATTCCAAGTTCTCCATAGACACAAAATCATATTAGGACACATCCACGGGAGAGTCCATTTCAACTCAGCCTCCTCGGTTACTCTCCCAGATCCGGCAGATCTAACCTGTCTTGTTGCGTGGAGACAATTGGAATGCGAGGTGGCCTACCCAGCCATCCATCCTTAGAACCCTGCTCGGAATCGTGTCCTGGATCCAAACAACAGGTCTCAATTGTCCTGCAGAAGAATCTTTGCAGATGTGATCTTCGCAGAACTCCCATCTTGGGAAAAACCCCATGGCCTCGTGATCCACCCCCCCCCTTCAAGAAGGGGCCATCAGTGACAGAATGTCCTACCTGAGCGATCGTCTATCCTCGCCCTGACTTCAGATGCACGAGATTTCGTTTCAGGTCTGTAGATTGTGCCTGCCATATCCTCACCCAGAAACCTAGGCCTAGCTTGGGTTCTCAGACTTCCGTCCTCAGACTCCTGGACCACAAGCCTTCCAGTTTGGCAATCCAGAACTACAATGCAGCACTCTGCCTGTCCTCCGGAAGGAAAACATTGCCCTCTCGGGCTACCAAGAAACCCCAAATGAGGATCAACATGAACACCATTCTGCTGTAACCCAAATATATACGCTGACCTGGGCACTAATGCCCTTTCTGACACAGCCTGAGCCTGGACCTCCAGGCCCCACCCAGACTGCTGGCCTCACAATGAGCACATCGGACCCGCCATGGCCTTAGGTCGTCATCACTTCTCAACCTCGGTTTTCAGGCTTCAGAACCTAGACATTATCTCCAATCACGGCCCGGGTTTGAAAATGATGCAGAAATCAGAACTCTTTCCCCGTGGCAAGAAACCTTGTGGTTGGCATGTTGTCCAAGGTTCAGTGTAGTTGAAACCAGTGCGGCCCATGAGGCCCCCCCATGCTTGTGGGTCACATTGGTCACAAACACATATTGTGACCTTCAGCCTGAGCCCAGTCCTCAGGTAAGGCCTCTCGGTGCCTGGATGGAGAGACAGCATATTGGGCTTGCCATGCCCCTAGGCCCCAATTTTTAACCATTGTTCGGGTTGACCCTTCACTCTTCCCCAGGGCTCTGCTTTGGAATTCCTCTTTTGGTGGGACTTCTGAGGTAACAAACCTGAAAGAAGTCCTCCCATCCCACAGATTGAAGAAAAGCAATTGGGATTGGGCCATATCCACAGAGAGCATGATTCGTCCATGGCCCATGAGGCCTCCCCAACATTCCACGGCCATCGCTGATACAAAATCCGGAGACAAAAGCCTGAGCATGTGCCTCAGACTCGCTCATTCTTCATATCCTGAAGAGTTCTTCAGATAAGAACCGACACGGCACTCGAATGCACCCCAAAAAATATAGTCTAACCTGGGCACTAATGCACTCTCTGACAACCTGAGCCCGGACCTCGTGTCCAACACCCAGACAGCTGACCGCACACTGAGCTCATCAGACCCGACATGGCCTTAGGTCATAATCTCTTCCCTACCTCAGTTTTCAGGCTTCAGAACCTAGACCTTATGTCCAATCACGGCCCAGGGGTGACTGTGATGCAGAAATCAGAACTCTTCCTTACCCATGGCAAGAAACCTTGTGGTTGGCATGTTGTCCAACGTTCAGTGTAGGAGAAACCAGCATTCACACTGAGGCCCCGCCCATTCTTGAGTGCGACGAGGGCATAAACACGCATTGTGTCTCTCAGCGTGAGTCCTGTCCAGTAGTACTTCCTCTCAGTGGCTGGACCATTAGATGTCATAATGGGCTTGACATGTCCCTAGACCAGAATTTTTAACCAGATTTCTGGTTGTCCAGTCGCCCCTCCCCAGGGCTCTACTCTGGAATCCCTTATTTGGTGGGACACCTGAGGTTGAAAAACAAAACAAAACAAATCAACAACAACAGAACAACGGACTTCTTCCATCCCACAGAATGACCACAAACTCTTTGGACGGGGCCAAACCCCCAGAGAGTAAGACTCGTCCATTTCCCATGAAGTCACCCGGAAATTTCACGACCATGAGTGTTACGATATCCAGAGACAAAAACTTGAGCAAGAGCCTCACACTCGCCCTTTTTTCATATCCCGAAGAGTTCTCCTCATGGTCTGTAGATGAGTCAGTCCTGCCATACCTATGACCCGAAACATAAACCGAGTTTGTGTTTTCAGACAACTGTCCAAACAGCCCTGGCCTACACACCCTACAGGCAAAGCCCCTAGAGCCAAACCTGACGACTGTTCTTGCCCTATCCAAGGGAATTTTATGTGCCCATTCCGAAGGCCACCACCCTACTAATAGGATAAACCTCCAAAGTCCCTGAGGCCATCCAAATATTTGTGGCATCCCAGGACAAACAGGGGCAATCTGGGCCCTTCTGAGCACCTACCTGCACCTAGAACCGAAGACTGATGTCCCCAGTGGTAAAAAGGAACCATCAGGCCCCTAGGCACCTATCGGATCCATTGCTTTTGTTTCCAGGCATCTCTCCTCAGAGGCCTGGATTTCAATAACAGCATATGGCTGTTTCTTGACTCACCCATCAGAACAAATCTCATCCACACATGGGAAACATGCATGATGGAGCTGTGTGAATGCCTCTCTTTAGGAGAACACTTCAGGGCCCCAGTGCCACCGCTTCATTCCAAGGTCTCCATAGACATAAAATCATATTAGATCACATCCACGGGAGAGTCCATTTCAACTCAGCCTCCTCGGTTGCTCTGCCAGATCCAGCAGATCTAACCTGTCTTGTTGCGTGGAGACAATTGTAATGCGAGGTGGCCTACCCAGCCATCCATCCTTAGAACCCTGCTCGGAATCGTTGTCCTGGATCCAAACAACAGGTCTCAATTGTCCTGCAGAAGAATCTTTCCAGTTAGGAGCTTCTCAGAACTCCCATCCTGGGAAAACCCCCATGGCCTCGTGATCCACCCCCCCCTTCAAGAAGGGGCCATCAGGGACAGAATGGCCAACCTGAGCGATCGTCTGATCCTCGCCCTGGCTTCAGATGCACGAGATCTCGATTCAGGTCTGTAGATTGTGCCTGCCATATCATCACCAAGAAACCTATGCCTAGCTTTGGTACTCAGACTTCCGTCCTCAGACTACTGGCCCACAAGCCCTCCAGTTTGGCAATCCAGAACTACAATGCAGCACTCTGCCTGCCCTCCAGAAGAAAAACATTGCCCTCTGGGGCTACCCAGAAACCCCAAACGAGGATCAACCTGCACGCCATTCGGCTGTACCCCAAATACATAGGCTGACCTGGGCACTAATGCCCTTTCTGACACAGCCTGAGCCTGGACCTCCTGGCCCCACCCAGACAGCTGGCCTCACACTGAGCACATCATGGAAAGAGACTCCAACCTGACCCAACGGCTGATATTCGCCTTGACTTCAGATGCACGAGATCTTGATTAAGCTCTTCAGATTGTACCTGCTGTGCCCTCACCCCAAAACCTAAGCATAGCTAGTATACTCAGACTTCTGTCCTCACTCTCCTGGACCACACGCCCTCCATTTTGGGATTTCTGATGAATCCGTGCTGCACTCTGCCTGCCCTCTAGAAGAAAAAAACGTTGCCCTATGGGTCTACCCAGAAACCTCAAATGAGGATAAACCTGCATGCCACTCAACTGTACACCAATTATATCGTCTAGCCTGTGCACTAATGCCCTGTCTGACACAACCTGAGGCCTGAATTCCCAACCGACACCCTGACAGCTTGCCGTACGCTGAGAACATCTCAACCGCCATGGCCTTAGGTTGCCATCTCTTTCCAACCTGGTTTTCAGGCTACAGAAACCTAGACCTTATCTCTACTCATTTCCCATGGGTGAACGTGTGATGCAGAAATCATAACTCCTCCTTCCCTCTCGCCAGAATCTTGTGGTTGGCATCTTATACAAAGTTCAGTGTAGGACCCCTGCAGGGCCTACAGGAGTAGGAGTAGGGCCCCTGAGGGTAGTGTAGGGTCCCTGAGGCCCTGCCCATGCTTAAGAGCTGCGGTGGGCACAAACACACATTGGGACCCTCAGTTTAAACCCTGTCCTCAAGTAAAGCCTCTCAGTGGCTGGACCATGAGCCCGCATATGGGGCCTGCCATGCCCCAAGTCACCCAATCTTAACCAGAGGTAGAGACATCTAGTCACCCCTACTCAGGGCTCTGCTCTGGAATCCCTCTTTGGTGGGACATTTGAGGTAAGTAAACACAGAAAGGATTCCTCCCACCCACAGAATGACCCCAATCACTTGGGATCAGGACATCCCCAGAGAGAAAGACTCCTCCATGGCCCATGAGGCCAGCCCGACATTCCACGGCCACTATTGACACAAAATCCAGAGACATAAGCCTCACCCTTAGGTCATAGCCCAAAAAATTCTCCTCATAGTCTGTAGATCGGGCCTGCCATACCTACGTCCCCAAACCGTGTTTTCAGACTTCTATCCTGACATCCCTGTCCCACACAACCTCCAGTCTGAGGCCCCTGGAGCCACACCTCAGGACTGAGCCTGCCCTCTCCAAGGAAATTCTTCCCATTCCATTGGCCACAACCCTACAGATTAGGGGAAACCTCCAAAGTCCCAGAGGCCATTCCAATAGTGTAGGCCGCCCAGTACAAAGAGGGGTGATCTGTCACAAGCTGAGGAACGACCTCAACTCACCACCCGTAGACAGATATCCCAAGAGAAATGTATTAAACTGGACAGGCCCCTAGAACGTAATTGGTTCCAATGCTTTTGTTTCTAAGCATCTCTCCTCAGAGGCCTGTTTTCCAATACCAGCATATGGGGGATTCCAGAGATACCAATCAGAGCAAATCTTGTCTCCACATGGGAAACTTATCCTTTGGAGCTCTGTAAAAACCTCCAGTTAGGAAAAACCTTCAGGTAACCGGAGCCACTGCCCTATTCCAAGGGCTCCATGGACACAAACCCGCATTATGACCATTCGGCAGGAGAGTACATTTCAACTCAGCCCCGTTGATTACTCCCCCAGAGCCAGAATATCAAACCTGCCTTGTCGCTAGGAGACAACTTGAATGCAAAGCAGACTCTCTAGGCATCCATCGTTGGAATCCTGCTCTGGCGCCGTTCCATATGGGATGTCCTGGGAGCCTTCCAACAGGTCTTGACTGTCCTGCAAAAGGAATCCTTGCAGATTGGAGCATCTCACAACTCCTATCGTGGGAAAACCTACATGGCCTCATGAGATGCTCCCCTTTATAAAGGGGCCATCATGGACAGAAACTCCAACCTGAGCCAAATTCTGACCCATTGCTTTGGTTTCTATGTATCTCTCCTCAGAGGCCTGGTTTCCAATATCAGAATATGGGGGTTTCCTAAGGAAACAATCAGAACAGATCTCATCTCCACATGAGAAACTTGCTCTTTGGAGCTGTGTCAATACCTCAGGTTAGGAGGATCCTTCAGGGCGCTGGCACCATGGCCCAATTCCAAGGTCTCCAAGGACATAAACTTACATTATGATCCATCCTCAGGAGGGTCCATTTCAAATCAGCCCCCTCGGCTGCTCACCCAGAGCCAGCAGATCAAACCTGCCTTGTCACTAGGAGACAGTTGGAATGAGAGGTGGGCTGCCCAGGCATCCATCCTTAGAACCCTGCTCTGGAGAATTTCTTTATGGGACGTCTTGAATCCAACAAACCTGTCTTGAGTGTCTCGCAGAATGAATCCTTGCGGTTTGAAGCATCACACAATCCCACTGTGAGAAAACCTCCATTTCCTCATGATGCCCCACACCTTCATAAATGGGCCATCATGGACAGAAACTCCATCCTAAGCCAAAGTCTGATCCGCGCCCTGAATTCAGAAACACGAGATCTCGATTCAGCACTTGAGAGTGTGCCTGCTGTGCCCTCGCCCCGAAACCTAAGCCTAACTTGTGTTCTCAGACTTCCGTCTTCACAATCCTGGCCACACCCCTCCAGTTTGGCAATTCTGGAGACACAATGCAGCACACTGCCTGCCCTTCAGAAGAAAAATGTTGCCCTATAGGGCTAACCAGAAACGCCAAATGAGTAACAACCTGCATGCCACTCGACCATACCCCAATTATACAATCTAGCCTGTTCACTAAAGCCCTGTCTGACACGGCCTGAAGGCAGACCTCCAGTCCAACACCCAGACAGCTGGCCGTACACTGAGCATATCAAACCCACAATGGCTTTCGGCCATCGTCTCTACCCAACCTCAGTTTTCACCTTCAGAACCTAGAACTTATCTCCACTCACTGCTCAGGAGTGAACGTGATACAAGAATCAGAACTTCTCCTTCGCCATGGCAAGAAACCTTGTGGTTGGCATGTTGTCCAACGTTCATTGTAGGAGAAAGCAGCATGGACTATGAGGCCCCACCTATCCCTGAGGGCTACAATTTGCACAAACACAAACATTGTGACCATCAGCGTGAGACCTATCCTCATGTAAAGCCTCTTAGTGACTGGAACAACAGCCCACATATGGGGCTTGCCAAGCCCCTAGTCCCCCAATCTCAACCAGAGTTAGAGATGTCTAGTCACCCCTACTCAGGGCACTGCTCTGGAATCCCTCTATGGTGGGACACCTGAGGTAAAAAAAAAAAAAAATACAGAAAGGACTCTTCCCATCCACAGAATGATCCCAACCACTTGGGATCAGGCCAAATCACCAGAGAAAGACTTGTCCATGGCCCTTGAGGACACCCCGACCTTCCACGGCCACCGTAGGCACAAAATCCAGAGCCAAAAGCCTGAGCAAACGCCACATACTCGCCCTTTGTTCATAGCCCGGAAAATTCTCACGGTCTGTAGATCGAGCCTTCATACATACATCCCCAAACCTAAGCTGAGTTTGTGTTTTCAGACTTCTGTCCCCACAGTCCTGGCCCACACACCATCCAAGCTGGGGCCCCTGGAGCCACACCTGAGGACTGTGGCTTCCCTCTCCAGGGGAATTCTGCCATTTCCATTGGCCACAACCCTATAGATTAGGAGAAACCTCCAAACTCCCGGAGGCCATCCCAATAGCGTTGGCTGCCCAGGACAAACAGGGATGATCTTTCACAAGTTAGGAAACTACCTCCACTCAGACCCAGACACAGATATCCCCATAGAATAAGATTGAACTGGACAGGCACTTAGGCCCTAATCAGATCCATTGCTTTTGTTTCCAGGCATCTCTCCTCAGAGGCCTGGTTACCAATACGAGCATATGGGGGATTACTGAGGCACTCATAGAAAAATCTCGTCTCCACATAGGAAATGTACTCTTTGGAGCTCTATAAAAACCTCTGTTTAGGAGAATCTTTCAGGGTCCCGGATCAAGCACCCCATTCCAAGATCTCCATGGACTTAAACCCACATTATGATCTATCCTCGGTAGAGTCCATGTCAACTCATCCCCCTTGGTTTCTCCCCCAGGGCCTGCAGATCAAACCTGCCTTGTTGCTAGGAGACAACTAGAATGGGAGGCGGGCTGCCCAGGCATCCATCCTTAGAACCCTACTCTGGAGTCGTTCCATATGGGACATCCTAGAGCCATCCAACAGGTCTCAAGTGTCCCACAGAAGGAATCTTTGCAGTCTGGTGCATCTCACAACTCCCATTGTGGGAAAATCTTCATGGCCTCTTGAGACGCTCCACTTTATAAAGGGGCCATCATGGACAGAAACTCCAACCTGAGCAAACGTCTGATATTCGCCCTGGCTTCAGGTGCATGAGATCTTGATTCAGCTCTGCAGAGTGTGCCTTCTGTGCCCTCACCCCAAAAACTAAGCCAAGCTTGTGTTCTCAGACTACCGCCCTCACACCCCTGGCCCAAAAGCCCTACAGTTTGGCAATACTGGGGCCACAATGCAGCACTCTGCCTGCCCTCCAGAAGAAAAACGTTGCCTTATGGAGCTACCTAGAAACCCGAATGAGGATCAACTGAACACCACTCGACTGCACCCCAAATATACAGCCTACTCTGTCTAATGCCCTGTCTGACACAGCATGTGCCCACACCTCCAGACCTACGCTCAACAGCTAGCCACACACTGAGTTCATTGTACCCATCAGGTCCTTAGGTCTTCATCTCTTCCCAACCTCGATTTTCGGGTTTCAGAACCTAGACCTAAACTCCAATCACTGTCCAGGGGTGAACGTGATGCAGAAATCACAACTCTTCCTTCGCCATGACCGGAAACCTTGTGGTTGGCATATTCTCCAACGTTCAGTGTACGAGAATCCAGCGTGGCCCATGAGGCCCTTCCCATGCTTGAGGGCCTTGTTGGGCACAAATAGGCATTGTGACCCTCAGCATGAGCCCTGTCCACAAGGAAGACCTCTCAGTGTCTGAATCAAGAGCCCACATATTGGACTTGCCATGCCCCTAGGCCCCCAAACTTAAACAGAGCTGGGGTTATCCAGTTGTCCATCCCAAGGACTCTGCTCTGGAATCCCTCTTTTATTGACACACATGAGGTACATAAAATAAAAAAAAAAAAACAGAAAGGACTCCTCCCATCCCACAGAATGTACCTAAACTCTTGGGATTGTGTCAAATCCTCAGAGAAGGAAAGCCGTCCACAACCCATGAGGCCACGCCAGCTTTCGACCCACATTGTTGACACAAATCCAGAGTCAAAACCTGAGCAAGCACCTCAAACTCACCCTTTTTCATATCCCGAAGTGTTATCACGGTCTGTAGATTGGGCGTGCCATAACTATGTCCCCAATCCTAAGTGGAGTTTGTGTTTTCAGACTTTTGTCCAAATATCCCTGGACCCCACACGCTCCACACTTGGGTCCCTGGAGCCACACCTCAGGACTGTGCTTCCCTTTCAAGAGAATTCTTCCCATTCCATTGGCCACAACCTTGCAAATTAGGAAAAACCTCCAAAGTTACCGAGGCCATCCCATAAGTGTAGGCCGCCCAGGACAAAGAGGTGTGATCTCAAACCAGCTGAGCAACTACCTCCACTCAGACAAAAGATGTCCCCAGAGAAGAATATTGAACCGGACAGGCCCCTAGGCCCTAATCAGATCCATTGCTTTGGTTTCCAGGCATCTCTCCTCAGAGGCCTCATTTCCAATACCAGCAAATGGTGGTTTCCTGAGGCACCAATAAGAACAAATCTCGTCTCCCCATGGAAAACTTGCTCATTGGAGCTTTGTTATAACCTCTGGTTAGGAGAATCCTTCAGGGCCCTGGTGCCACTGCCCCATACCAAGGTCTCAATGGACTCAAACCAACATTAAGACCATCCTCAGGAAAGTCCATTTCAACTCATTTAAGACCATCCTCAGGAAAGTCCATTCCAACTCAGCCCCCACTGATGCTACCCCAAGCCAGCAGATCAAACGTTTCTTGTTGCTAGGAGACAATTGGAATTGAGGCTGTCTGCCCAGGCATCCATACTTAGAACCCAGTTCGGGAAAAATACCTTATGAGACGTCCTGGAGCCATCCAACAAATCTTAATTGTCCCACAGAAGGAATCCTTGCGGTTTGGAGCATCTCACAACTCTAATAGTGGGAAAACCCCCATGGCCTCATAATGCCCCCCCCCTTCATGAAGGGGCCAACATGGACAGAAACTCCAACCAGAGCCAAAGTCTGATCCTCGACCTGACTTCAGACTCATGAGTTCTCAATTCAGCTCTGCAGAGTGTGCCTGCCATTTCCATTCCCCGAAACCTAAGCCTAGCTTTGTGTTCTCAGACTTCCGTCCTCACTCTCCTGGCCCACAAGCCCTCCAGTTTGGGAATTCCGAAGCCACAATGCAGCACTCTGCCTGCCCTCCAGAAGAAAAACTTTGCCCTATGCTGCTAATAAGAAACCCCAAATGATTATCTAATGCATGCCACTCGACTGTAAAGCAATTATACAGCCTACCCTGAATACTAATGCCCTGTCTGGCACAGCCTGAGACAAGACATCCCAAACGACACCTAGACAGCTGGCTCCAACCTGGACACAAGGGACCTGCTATGGCTGTAGTTCGTCATCTCTTCCCAACCTCGGTTTTCAGGCTTCAGAACCTAGACCTTATCTCCAATCACTGCACAGGGGTGAACGTGATGCAGAAATTAGAATTCCTCCTTCCCCATGGCCAGAAACCTTGTGGTTGGCATGTTGTCCAACGTTCAATGTGGGAAAACCTGCATTGTCGGAAAGGCCCCGCCAGTGCTTGAGGGCCGCCTAGGGCACAGACATGCATTGTGACCTGTAGCGTGAGTCCCGTATTAAAGTAACGCCTCTCAGTGGCTGGACCAAGATCCTGCATATGGGGCTTGTCATATCCATAGGCCCCCAGGCTTAACCAGAGAGCGAGTATTCCAGTTGTCAGTACCCACTGCTATGCTCCAGAATCCCTCTAATGGGGGGACACATGAAGCAGAAAAGAGGACTCTTCCCTTCCCACAGAATGACCCCAAACTCTTGGGGGCTGGACAAACTACCAGAGAGGGAGACTTCTACGACCCATGAGGCAACTCCTACATTAAACGGCCATTGTGGACAAAATATCCAGAGACAAAAGACTGAGCGACTGCCTCCCTCTCACCCTTCTTTCATATCCAGAGGAGCTCCCCTCACGGACTGTAGATCAGGCCTGCCATAACCTCGGCCCCCAAACTGATGAGCTGAGTTTGGGTTTTTGGATGTCTGTCTGCACAGCCGTGGCCCACACCGCCTCCAGGCTGGGGTCTCTGGAGCCACACCAGAGAACTGTGCCTGCTCTCTCCTAAGAAACTGCCCGTTCCATTGACCACAGCTCTACAAAATAGTAGAAAACCTCAAAATCCCCAAGGACATCCCACTACCGCAAGCCGCACTGGACAAACAGGGGCATTATGACACCAGCTGAGCAACTACTACCTCCATGCAGACACACAGACTGATATCCGCAGAGACAGAAGATTGAACCAGACAGGCCCCTAGGCCCTATTATGAACTCTTGCTTTGGTGTCCAGGTATCACTCCTCAGAGGCCTGGGTTAGAAGACCAGCATATGGGGCTATCCTGAGGCACCAGACAGAACACCTCTCATCTCCACATGGAAAGCTTCCTTGTTGGAGTTGTGTCAAACCCTTCGGGTTGGAGAATCCTGCAGAGTCCCTTAGCTACTGCCACATTCCAAGGTCTCCATGGCCACCAACCCACATTATGACTCATCCTCAGGAAAGTCCATTTAAACTCAGCCTTCTGGGTAGCTCACCCAAGAGCCCGCAGATTGAGCGTGCCTTGTCTCGACCAGGCAATGGGAAGGTGAGTTGGCGTTTCTCGGCATCCATGCTTAGGCCCCTGCTCTCGAGTCTTTCTGTATGGGGCATCCTGGAACCATCCAATAGTACTCGACTGTCCTGAAGAAGGAAACTTTGAAGTTTGGAGCAGCTCACAACTCCCAGCGTAGGGGGAAACCTCCCTGGCCTCATGACGCCCCCACCCCCTTCAGGAAGGGCCGTCACGGACACAAACTCCAGCTTGAGGCAACATCTGATACTCGCCCTGACCTCAGATGCAGGAGATCTCGATTCAGCCTCTGCACAGTGGGCCCAAACCTTATGCTAACTTGTGTTTTCAGACTTCCTTCCTCACACTCCTGGCAAACATGTCCTCAAGACTTGGAATTCTGGAACCAAAATGCAGCCCTATGCTGGCCCTCCAGAAGAAAAACGTTGCTCTATGGGGATCTCCATGAACCCCAAATGAGGATCAACCTGCTCGGTTCTCGAACTCACCCCAATTGGATTGTTCGGGTTGTCCATTCATCCCTCACCAGAGCTCTGATTTGAAATCCCTCTTTTGGTGGGACTCCTGAGGTAACAAAACTAAAAGGACTCCTCCCATCCTTCAGATTGACCCCAAACAATTGGGATTGGACCAAATTCACAGAGAGGAAGTCTCGTCCATGGCCCATGAGGCCTCCCCGAGATTCCACAGCCATCGTTGACAACAAATCCAGAGACAAAAGTCTGAGCAAGCGCCTCACACTCGCTCTTTTGTCGTATCCCGAAGAGTTCTCCTCACGGTCTGTAGATCGGGCCTGCCATACCTACTTCCCAAACATAAGCCGAGTTTGTGTTTTCAGACTTCTGTCCCCATATTCCTGGCCAACAGACCCTTCAGGCTGGGGCCCTTGGAGCCACACATCAGGACTGTGCCTGTCCATACCACGGGAATTCTTCCCATTCCATTGTCCACAATCGTACAAATTAGGAAAAACCTCCAGAGTCCCCAAGGACACCCCAATAATGTAGGCCGCCCAGGACAAACAAGGTTCATCTGAAACCAGCTGAGCATCTACCTCTACTCAGCGTAGATGGATGTCCCCAGAGAAGAAGATTGAATCATACAGGCCCCTAGGCCTGAATCATATTCATTGCTTTCGGTTACAGGTATCTCTCCTCAGAGGCCTGGTTTCCAATATTAGCATATGGGGATTTCATGAGGCAGCAATCAGAACAAATTTCTTCTCCACATGGGAAAATTATCCTTTGAAGATGTCTCAAAACCTCCAGTTAGGAGAATCCTTCAAGGCCTGTGTACCACTGCCCCATTACAAGGTCTCCATAGACACAGAAACACAATAGGACCCATCCACAGGAGAGTCCATTTCAACTGAGTGTATTCGGTTGCTCCGAGAGATCCAGCAGATCTAACTTGTCTTGTTGCTAGGAGACAATTGGAATGTGAGGTGGCCTACCCTGCCATCCATCCTAAAAACCCTGCTCGGTATCTATCGCCTGGAGCCAACCAACAGGTCTCAATTGTCCTGCAGAAGAAACTTTGCAGTTGGGAGCTTCTCAGAACTCCCATCGTGAGAGAACCACCATGGCCACATGATCCCCCCCCCCTTCATAAAGGGGCCATTAGGGACAGAATGTCCAACCTGAGCGATCGTCTGATCCTCGCCCTGACTTCAGATGCACGAGATCTTGATTCAGGTCTGTAGATTGTGTCTTCCATGTCCTCACCCAGAAACCTAAGCCTAGCTTGTGTCCTCAGACTTCTGTCCACAGACTACTGGCTCACAAGCCCTCCAGTTTGGCAATCCAGAACTACAATGCAGCACTCTACCTGCCCTGCAGAGGAAATAAATTGCCCTCTGGGGCTACCTAGAAAACCCAAATGAAGATCAACCTGCACGACACTTGGCTATTCCCAAAATATATAGGATGACCTGTGCAATAAAGCCCTTTCTGAAACAGCCTGAGCCTGGACCTCCTAGGCCCACCCAGACAGCTGGCTACAAACTGAGAAATTCAGACCCCCCATGGCCTTAGGTCGTTATCCCATCCCAACCTCAGTTTTCAAGCTTCAGAACCTAGAACTTATCTCCAATCACTGCCCAGGTTTGAAAATGATGCAGAAATAAGAACTCCTTCCCGATGACAGGAAAACTTGTGGTTGGCTTGTTGTCCAACGTTCAGTGTAGTGGAAACCAGTGTGTCCCTTGAGGCCCCGCCATTGCTCGCGGTCCAGATAGGTAGCAAACACACATTGTGACCATCAGCCTTAGCCCAGTCCTCAGGTAAGGCCTCTCAGTGGCTGGATGAAGAGACAGCATATTGGGCTTGCCATGCCCCTAGGCCCCAATTTTTAGCCATAGTTCGTGTTGTCCCTTCGATCTTCCCTAGGGCTCTGCTTTGGAATTACTCTTTTGGTGGGACACCTGATGTAACAACGCTGAAAGGAGACCTCCATCCAACAGATTGACGAAAAACAATTGGGATCGGGCCAAATCCACAGAGAGCTAGATTAGTCCATGGCCCATGAGGCCTCCTCGACATTCCACGGCCATAGCTGATACAAAATCCATAGTCAAAAGTCTAAGCAAGGCCTCAGACTCGCACTATCTTCATATCCTGAAGATGTCTTCTCATGGTTTGTAGATCGGGCCTGCCATACCTACGTCCCCAAACATAAGCTGAGTTTGTGTTTTCAGACTTCTGTCCTCAAAGTCCTGGGACACATACCCTCCAGGCTGGGGACCCTGGAGCCACACATTAGGACTGTGCCTACCCAATCCATGGGAATTCTGCCCATTCCATTGTCCAAAATCATACAAATTAGGAGAACCCTCCAAAGTCCCTGAGGCCATCCCAATAGTATAGGTCGCCCGGGACAAAAAAGGGCAGTCTGACACCAGCTGAGCATCTACCTCCACTCATACCCTAGAAGGAAGTCCCCAGAGAAGAAGATTGAACCAGACAGGATCCTAGGCCAAAATCGGATCCATTGGTTTGGTTTCCAGGCATGTCTCCTCAAAACCCTGGATTCCAATACCAGCATTGGGGTTTTCCTGAGGCACACATCAGAACAAACCTCGTCTCCACAAGGAAACTTGTGCATGGGAGCTATGTCAAAAGCTTAGGAGAATACTTCAGGGTCCCGGTGCCACCGCCCCATTCCAAGGCCCTCAGGGACACAAACACACATTAGACCCATCCTCAGGAAAGTCCATTTCAACTCAGCCACCCCGGTTGCTCCCGCAGAGCCATCAGATCTAAACTGTCTTGTCGCTAGGAGACAATTGGAATGCGAGGCGGGCTTCCCAGGCATCCATCCTCGAACGTTGGTCTGGATTCATCCATATGGGATGTCGTGGAGCTGTCCAACAGGTCACAATTGTCCCGCAGAAGGAATCCTTGGAGGGGGCATCCACCACTCCCAACGTGGGAAAACCTCCACACTCTCGAGAATCCGCTCCCTTCATGATGGGGCCGTCATGAAAGAAGTCCAAGCTGAGCCAACGTCTGATCCTCGCTCTGACTTCAGAAGCATGAGATATTGCTTCAGATCTTCAGGGGGTACATGCCGTACCCTCGCCCTGAAACCCAAGTCTAGCTTGTGTTCTCAGACTTCCATCCTCACACTCCTGGCACCGAAGCCCACAAGTTTGGCAATTCCGGACCATCATTACAGCACTCTGCCTGCCCTCTAGAAAAAATATATTGCCTAATGAGCTGCCCGGGCACATTAAATGAGAATAAACCTACACGGCACTCGAATGTACCCAAATTATATAGTCTAACCTGGGCAGTAATGCACTGTCTGACACAACCTGAGCCGGGACCTCCTGAGCAACACCCAGACAGCTGACCGCACACTGAGCACATCAGACCCACCATGGCCTTAGGTCATCATCTCTTCCCTACCTCAGTTTTCAGGCTTCAAAACCTAGACCTTATCTCCAATCACTGCCCAGGGGTGACTGTGATGCAGAAATCAAAACTCCTGCTTACCCATGGCAAGAAACCTTGTGGTTGCCATGTTGTCCTACGTTCAGTGTAGGAGAAACCAGCATTCACCCTGAGGCCCCGCCCATTCTTGAGTGTGAAAAGGGCATAAACACGCATTGTGACCCTCAGCATGATTCCTGACCTCTAGTAAATACTCTCAGTGGCTGGACCATTAGAAGTCATAATGGGCTTGACATGTCCCTAGGCTCCAATTTTTAACCAGATTTCTGCTTGTCCAGTCACAACACCCCAGGGCTCTACTCTGGAATCCCTCATTTGTTGGGACACCAGAGGTTGAAAAACAAAACAAAACAAATCAAAAACAACAAAAAAACGAACTTCTTCCATCCCACAGAGTGACCCCAAACTCCTTGGACGGGGCCAAACCCCCAGAGAGTAAGACTCGTCCATTTCCCATGAAGTCACCAGGAAATTTCACCACCATGAATGACACAATATCTAGAGACAAAAACGTGAGCAAGAGCCTCACACTCACCCATTTTTCATATCCCAAAGTGTTCTCCTCATGGTCTGTAGATCAGACAATTGGAATGCGAGGTGGGCTACCCAGCCATCCATCCTTAGAACCCTGCTCAGAATCGTTGTCCTGGAGCCAACCAACAGGTCTCAATTGTCCTGCAGAAGAATCTTTGCAGTTTGGAGCTTCTCAGAACTCCCATAGTGGGAAAACCCCCATGGCCTCGTGATCCACCCACCCTTCAAGAAGGGGCCATCAGGGACAGAATGTCCAACCTGAGCGATCGTTTGATTCTCGCCCTGACTTCAGATGCACGAGATCTCGATTCAGGTCTGTAGATTGTGCCTGCCATATCCTCACCCAGAAACCTAGGCCTAGCTTGGGTTCTCAGACTTCCGTCCTCAGACTACTGGCCCACAAGCCCTCCAGTTTGGCAATCCAGAACTACAATGCAGCACTCTGCCTGCCCTCCAGAAGAAAAACATTGTCCTCCGGGGCTACCCAGAAACCCCAAATGAGGATCAACCTGCACGCCATACGGCTGTACCCCAAATATATAGGCTGACCTGGGCACTAATGCCCTTTCTGACACAGCCTGCGACTGGACCTGCTGGCCCCACACAAACAGATGGCCGCACACTGAGCACATTGGACAAGTCATGACCTTAGGTCATCATCCCTTCCCTACCTCAGTTTTCAGCCTTCAGAACGTAGACCTTATCTCAAATCACTGCCCAGGGGTGACTGTGATGCAGAAATCAGAACTCTTCATTACCCATGGCAGGAAACTTTGTGGTTGGCATGTTGTCCAACGTCCAGTGTAGGAGAAACCAGCATTCACCCTGAGGCCCCGCCCATTCTTGAGTGCGACGAGGGCATAAACACGCATTGTGACCCTCAGCGTGAGTCCTGTCCTCTAGTACGTCCTCTCAGTGGCTGGACCATTAGATGTCATAATGGGCTTGACATGTCCCTAGGCCCCAATTTTTAACCAGATTTCTGGTTGTCCAGTCGCCCCTCCCCAGGGCTCTACTCTGGAATCCCTCATTTGGTGGGACACCTGAGGTTGAAAAACAAAAAAAAAAACAAATCAACAACAACAGAACAACGGCCTTCTTCCATCCCACAGAATGACCCCAAACTCTTTGGACCGGGCCAAACCCAGAGATTAAGACTCTTCCATTTCCCATGAAGTCACTCGGAAATTTCACGACCATGAGTGACACGATATCCAGAGACAAAAACTCGAGCAAGTGCCTCACACTCGCCCTTTTTTCATATCCCGAAGAGTTCTCCTCATGGTTTGTAGATCAGTCCTGCCATACCTATGACCCGAAACATAAGCCGAGTTTTGTGTTTTCAGACAACTGTCCTAACAGCCCTGGCCTACACACCCTACAGGCTCAGAACCCTGGAGCCAAACCCGAAGACTGTGCTTGCCCTCTCCAAGGGAATTGTATGTGCCCATTCCAATGGCCTCAACCCTACTAATATGATAAACCTCCAAATTCCCTGAGGCCCTCCCAATATTTGTGGCTTCCCAGGACAAACAGGGGCAATCTGGGCCCATCTGAGCCCCTACCTGCACTCAGACCCGTAGACTGATATCCCCAGACGTAAAAAGGAACGAACAGGCCCATAGGCACCTATCGGATCTATTGCTTTGGTTTCCAGGCATCTCTCCTTAGAGATCCTTAGAACCCTTAGAACCCTGCTCTTGTGTCGTTCCTTATGGGACATCCTTGAGCCATCCAACAGGTGTCGACTGTCCCACAGGAGTCCTTGTTCATGGACCACCTCACAACTCATATCATGGAAAGCTTCCAAGTTCACATGATGCCCCCAATCTTCATGAAGTCGGATGATGGGAAGAAACTCCAACCTGAACCAATGGCTGATCTTCGCCTTGACTTCAGATGCACGAGATCTTGATTAAGCTCTTCAGAGTGCACCTGCTATGCACTCGACCCAAAACCTAAGCATAGCTGGTGTTCTGAGACTTCCGTCCTCACTCTCCTGGACCATACGCCCTCCATTTTGGGATTTCCGATGACACAGTGCTGCACTCTGCCTGCTCTCTAGAAGAAAAACGTTGCCCTATGGGTCTACCCAGAAACCTCAAATGAGTATAAACCTGCATGCCATTCAACTGTACACCAATTATATAGTCTAGCCTGTGCACTAATGCCCTGTCTGACACAACCTGAGGCCTGAAATCCCAACCGACACCCAGACAGCTTGCCGTACACTGAGAACATCTGAACCCCCATGGCCTTAGGTTGCCATCTCTTTCCAACCTGGTTTTCAGGCTACAGAAACTTAGTCCTTATCTCTACTCATTTCCCATGGGTGAACGTGATGCAGAAATCATAACTCCTCCTTCCCTCTCGCCAGAATCTTGTGGTTGGCATCTTATCCAAAGTTCAGTGTAGGAACCCTGTAGGGTCTACAGGAGTAGTAGGAGGGCCCCTGAGGGTAGTGTAGGGTCCCTGAGGCCCTGCCCATGCTTAAGAGCTGCGGTGGGCACAAAACACACATTGGGACCCTCAGTTTGAGCCCTGTCCTCAAGTAAAGCCTCTCAGTGGCTAGACCATGAGTCCGCATATGGGGCCTGCCATGCCCCAAGTCACCCAATCTCAACCAGATTTAGAGACATCTAGTCACCCCTACTCAGGGCTCTGCTCTGGAATCCCTCTTTGGTGGGAAATTTGAGGTAAGTAAACACAGAATGGATTCCTCCCACCCACAGAATGACCCCAATCACTTGGGATCAGGCCACCCCAGAGAGAAATATTCCTCCATGGCCCATGAGGCCAGCCCGACATTCCACGGCCACTATTTGACAAAATCCAGAGACATAAGCCTCACCCTTAGGTCATAGCCCAAAAAATTCTCCTTATAGTCTGTAGATCGGGCCTGCCATACCTACGTCCCCAAACCGTGTTTTCAGACTTCTATCCTGACATCCCTGTCCCCACACACCCTCCAGGCTGAGGCCCCTGGAGCCACACCTCAGGACTGTGCCTGCCCTCTCCAAGGAAATTCTTCCCATTCCATTGGCCACAACCCTACAGATTAGGAGAAACCTCCAAAGTCCCAGAGGCCATTCCAATAGTGTGGGCCGCCCAGTACAAAGAGGGGTGATCTGTCACAAGCTGAGCAACTACCTCAACTCACCCGTAGACAGATATCCCAAGAGAGAGGTATTAAACTAGACAGGCCCCTAGAACGTAATTGGTTCCATTGCTTTTGTTTCTAAGCATCTCTCCTCAGAGGCCTGTTTTCCAATACCAGCATATGGGGGATTCCAGAGATACCAAGCAGAACAAATCTTGTCTCAACATGGGAAACTTATCCTTTGGAGCTCTGTAAAAAACCTCCAGTTAGGAGAAACCTTCACGTAACCGGAGCCACCGCCCTATTCCAAGGTCTCCATGGACACAAACCCGCCATTATGACCATTCGGCAGGAGAGTACATTTCAACTCAGCCCCGTTGATTACTCCCCCAGAGCCAGAATATCAAACCTGCCTTGTCGCTAGGAGACAACTGGAATGCAAAGCAGACTCTCTAGGCATCCATCGTTGGAATCCTGCTCTGGCGCCGTTCCATATGGGATTTCCTGGGAGCCTTCCAACAGGTCTTGACTGTCCTGCAGAAGGAATCCTTGCAGATTGGAGCATCTCACAACTCCTATCGTGGGAAAACCTACATGGCCTCATGAGATGCTCCCCTTTATAAAGGGGCCATCATGGACAGAAACTCCAACCTGAGCCAACTTCTGATCCATTGCTTTGGTTTCTATTTATCTCTCCTCAGAGGCCTGTTTTCCAATATCAGAATATGGGGGTTTCCTAAGGAAACTATCAGAACAGATCTCATCTCCACATGAGAAACTTGCTCTTTGGAGCTGTGTCAATACCTCAGGTTAGGAGGATCCTTCAGGACGCTGGCACCATGGCCCAATTCCAAGGTCTCCAAGGACACTAACTTACATTATGATCCATCCTCAGGAGAGTCCATTTCAACTCATTTAAGACCATCCTCAGGAAAGTCCATTCCAACTCAGCCCCCTCTGATGCTACCCCAAGCCAGCAGATCAAACGTTTCTTGTTGCTAGGAGACAATTGGAATTGAGGCTGTCTGCCCAGGCATCCATACTTAGAACCCTTTTCTGGAAAAATACCTTAAGAGACGTCCTTCAGCCATCCAACAAATCTTAATTTCCCACAGAAGGAATCCTTGCGGTTTGGAGCATCTCACAACTCAAATAGCGGGAAAACCCCCATGGCCTCATAATGCCCCCCCCCCTTCATGAAGGGGCCAACATGGACAGAAACTCCAACCTGAGCCAAAGTCTGATCCTCGACCTGACTTCAGACTCATGAGATCTCAATTCAGCTCTGCAAAGTGTGCCTGCCATGTCCATTCCCCGAAACCTAAGCCTAGCTTGTGTTCTCAGACTTCCGTCCTCACTCTCCTGGCCCACAAGCCCTCCAGTTTGGGAATTCCGAAGCCACAATGCAGCACTCTGTCTGCCCTCCAGAAGAAAAACTTTGCCCTATGCTGCTAATAAGAAACCCCAAATGATTATCTAATGCATGCCACTCGACTGTAAAGCAATTATACAGCCTACCCTGAATACTAATGCCCTGTCTGGCACAGCCTGAGACAAGACATCCCAAACGACACCTAGACAGCTGGCTCCAACCTGGACACAAGGGACCCGCTATGGCTGTAGTTCGTCATCTCTTCCCAACCTCGGTTTTCAGGCTTCAGAACCTAGACCTTATCTCCAATCACTGCCCAGGGGTGAACGTGATGCAGAAATTAGAATTCCTCCTTCCCCATGGCCAGAAACCTTGTGGTTGGCATATTGTCCAACGTTCAATGTGGGAAAACCTGCATTGTCGGAAAGGCCACGCCAGTGCTTGAGGGCCGCCTAGGGCACAGACATGCATTGTGACCTGTAGCGTCAGTCCCATATTAAAGTAACGCCTCTCAGTGGCTGGACCAAGATCCTGCATATGGGGCTTGTCATATCCATAGGCCCCCAGGCTTAACCAGAGAGCGAGTATTCCAGTTGTCAGTACCCACTTCTTGCTCCAGAATCCCTCTACTGGGGGGACACATGAAGCAGAAAACAGGACTCTTCCCTTCCCACAGAATGACCCCAAACTCTTGGGGGCTGGACAAACTACCAGAGAGGGAGACTTCTACGACCCATGAGGCAACTCCTACATTAAATGGCCATTGTGGACAAAATATCCAGAGACAAAAGACTGAGCGACTGCCTCCCACTCACCCTTCTTTCATATCCAGAGGAGCTCACCTCACGGACTGTAGATCAGGCCTGCCATAACCTCGGCCCCAAACCTGAGCTGAGTTTGGGTTTTTGGATGTCTGTCTGCACAGCCGTGGCCCACACCGCCTCCAGGCTGGGGTCTCTGGAGCCACACCACAGAACTGTGCCTGCTCTCTCCTAAGAAACTGCCCGTTCCATTGGCCACAACTCTACAAAATAGTAGAAACCTCAAGGTCCCCAAGGACATCCCACTACCGCAAGCCGCACTGGACAAACAGGGGCATTATGACACCAGCTGAGCAACTACTACCTCCATGCAGACACACAGACTGATATCCGCAGAGACAGAAGATTGAACCAGACAGGCCCCTAGGCCCTATTATGAACTCTGTCTTTGGTGTCCAGGTATCACTCCTCAGAGGTGGGTTCGAAGACCAGCATATGGGGCTATCCTGAGGCACCAGACAGAACACCTCTCATCTCCACATGGAAAGCTTCCTTGTTGGAGTTGTGTCAAAACCTTCGGGTTGGAGAATCCTGCAGAGTCCCTTAGCTACTGCCACATTCCAAGGTCTCCATGGCCAAAAACCCACATTATGACTCATCCTCAGGAAAGTCCATTTAAACTCAGCCTTGTGGGTAGCTCACCCAAGAGCCCGCAGATTGAGCGTGCCTTCTCTCGACCAGGCAATGGGAAGGGGAGTTGGCGTTTCTCGGCATCCATGCTTAGGCCCCTGCTCTTGAGTCTTTCTGTATGGGGCATCCTGGAACCATCCAATAGTACTCGACTGTCCTGAAGAAGGAAACTTTGAAGTTTGGAGCAGCTCACAACTCCCAGCATAGGGAAACCTCCCTGGTCTCATGACGCCCCCACCCCCTTCAGGAAGGGGCCGTCACGGACACAAACTCCAGTTTGAGACAACAACTGATATTCGCCCTGACCTCAGATGCAGGAGATCTCGATTCAGCCTCTGCACAGTGGGCCCAAACCTCGTGCTACCTTGTGTTTTCAGACTTCCTTCCTCACACTCCTGGCAAACATATCCTCAAGACTTGGAATTCTGGAACCAAAATGCAGCCCTATGCTGGCCCTCCAGAAGAAAAACGTTGCTCTATGGGGATCTCCATGAACCCCAAATGAGGATCAACCTGCTCGGTTCTCGACCTCACCCCAATTGGATTGTTCGGGTTGTCCATTCATCCCTCCCCAGAGCTCTGCTTTGGAATCCCTCTTTTGGTGGGACTTCTGAGGTAACAAAACTAAAAGGACTCCTCCCATCCTTCAGATTGACCCCAAACAATTGGGATTGGACCAAATTCACAGAGAGGAAGTCTCGACCATGCCCCATGAGGCCTCCCCGAGATTCCACAGCCAACGTTGACAACAAATCCAGAGACAAAAGTCTGAGCAAGCGCCTCACACTCGCTCTTTTGTCGTATCCCGAAGAGTTCTCCTCACGGTCTGTAGATCGGGCCTGCCATACCTACTTCCCAAACCTAAGCCGAGTTTGTGTTTTCAGACTTCTGTCCCCACATTCCTGGCCCACAGACCCTTCAGGCTGGGGCCCCTGGAGCCACACATCAGGACTGTGCCTGTCCATACCACGGGAATTCTGCCCATTCCATTGTCCACAATCGTACAAATTAGGAAAAACCTCCAGAGTCCCCAAGGACATCCCAATAATGTAGGCCGCCCAGGACAAACAAGGGTAATCTGAAACCAGCTGAGCATCTACCTCTACTCAGCGTAGATGGATGTCCCCAGAGAAGAAGATTGAATCATACAGGCCCCTAGGCCTGAATCAGATTCATTGCTTTTGGTTACAGGTATCTCTCCTCATAGGCCTGGTTTCCAATATTAGCATATGGGGATTTCATGAGGCAGCAATCAGAACAAATCTCTTCTCCACATGGGAAAATTATCCTTTGAAGATGTCTCAAAACCTCCAGTTAGGAGAATCCTTCAGGGCCTGTGTGCCACTGCCCCATTACTAGGTCTCCATAGACACAAAAACACATTAGGACCCATCCACAGGAGAGTCCATTTCAATTGAGTGTATTCGGTTGCTCTGCGAGATCCAGCAGATCTAACTTGTCTTGTTGCTAGGAGACAATTGGAATGTGAGGTGGCCTACCCCGCCATCCATCCTTAAAACCCTGCTCGGAATCGTTCGCCTGGAGCCAACCAACAGGTCTCAAATGTCCTGCAGAAGAATCTTTGCAGTTGGGAGCTTCTCAGAACTCCCATCGTGAGAGAACCCCCATGGCCAAATGATCCCCCCCCTTCATAAAGGGGCCATCAGGGACATAATGTCCAACCTGAGCGATCGTCTGATCCTCACCCTGACTTCAGATGCACGGGATCTCGGTTCAGGTCTGTAGATTTTGCCTGCCATGTCCTCACCCAGAAACCTAAGCCTAGCTTGTGTCCTCAGACTCTGTCCACAGACTACTGGCTCACAAGTCCTCCAGTTTGGCAATCCAGAACTACAATGCAGCACTCTACCTGCCCTGCAGAAGAAATAAATTGCCCTCTGGGGCTACCTAGAAACCCCAAATGAAGATCAACCTGCATGACACTTGGCTATACGCAAAATATATAGGATGACTTGGGCAATAATCCCCTTTCTGACACAGCCTGAGCCTGGACCTCCTAGGCCCACCCAGACAGCTGGCTAAAAACTGAGAACTTCAGACCCCCCATGGCCATAGGTCGTTATCCCTTCCCAACCTCAGTTTTCAGGCTTCAGAACCTAGACCTTATCCCCAATCACTGCCCAGGTTCGAAAATGATGCAGAAATCAGAATTCCTTCCTGATGGCAGGAAAACTTGTGGTTGGCTTGTTGTCCAACGTTAAGCGTAGTGGAAACCAGTGTGTCCCTTGAGGCCCCGCCATTGCTCGCGGTCCATATAGGTAGCAAACACACATTGTGACCCTCAGCCTTAGCCCAGTCCTCAGGTAAGGCCTCTCAGTGGCTGTATGAAGAGACTGCATATTGGGCTTGCCATGCCCCTAGGCCCCAATTTTTAACCATAGTTCGTGTTGTCCCTTCACACTTCCCCAGGGCTCTGCTTTGGAATTCCTCTTTTGGTGGGACACCTGATGTAACAACCCTGAAAGGAGTCCTCCATCCAACAGATTGACGAAAAAAAATTGGGATCGGGCCAAATCCACAGAGAGCAAGATTCGTCCATGGCCCATGAGGCCTCCTCGACATTCCACGGCCATCGCTGATACAAAATCCAGAGACAAAAGCCTAAGCAAGCGCCTCAGACTCGTCCTATCTTCATATCCTGAAGATGTCTTCTCATGGTTTGTAGATCGGGCCTGCCATACCTACGTCCCCAAACATAAGCTGAGTTTGTGTTTTGAGACTTCTGTCCTCAAAGTCCTGGGCCACACACCATCCAGGCTGGGGACCCTGGAGCCACACATTAGGACTGTGCCTACACAATTCATGGGAATTCTGCCCATTCCATTGTCCAAAATCGTACAAATTAGGAGAACCCTCCAAAGTCCCTGAGGCCATCCCAATAGTATAGGTCGCCCGGGACAAAAAAAGGGCAGTCTGACACCAGCTGAGCATCTACCTCCACTCATACCCTAGATGGATGTCCCCAGAGAAGAAGATTGTACCAGACAGGACCCTAGGCCAAAATCGGATCCATTGCTTTGGTTTACAGGCATGTCTCCTCAAAACCCTGGAATCCAATACCAGCATGGGGTTTTCCTGAGGCACCCATCAGAACAAACCTCGTCACCACAAGAAACTTGTGCATGGGAGCTATGTCAAAAGCTGAGGAGAATACTTCAGGGTCCCGGTGCCACTGCCCCATTCCAAGGCCCTCATGGACACAAACACACATTAGACCCATCCTCAGGAAAGTCCATTTCAACTCAGCCACCCCGGTTGCTCCCGCAGAGCCATCAGATCTAAACTGTCTTGTCGCTAGGAGACAATTGGAATGCGAGGCGGGCTTCCCAGGCATCCATCCTCGAACGTTGGTCTGGACTCATCCATATGGGATGTCCTGGAGCCGTCCAACAGGTCTCAATTGTTCCGCAGAAGGAATCCTTGGAGGGGGCATCCCACCACTCCCAACGTGGGAAAACCTCCACGCTCTCGAGAATCCGCTGCCTTTATGAAGGGGCCGTCATGAACAGAAAATCCAAGCTGAGCCAACGTCTGATCCTCGCTGTGACTTCAGATGCATGAGATATTGCTTCCGATCTTCAGGGGGTACATGCCGTGCCCTCGCCCTGAAACCCAAGTCTAGCTGTCCCTAGGACCTAATTGTAACCAGAATTCTCGTTGTCAAATCACCCCTCCCCAGGGCTCTACTCTGGAATCCCTCATTTGGTGGGACACCTGAGTTTGAAAAACAAAACAAAACAAAACAACAACAACAAAAAACGGACTTCTTCCGTCCCACAGAATGACACCAAACTCTTTGGATTGGGCCTAACCCCCAGGGAGTAAGACTCGTCCATTTACCATGAAGTCACCCGGAAATTTCATGAACATGAATGGCATGATATCCAGAGATAAATACTTGAGCAAAAGCCTCACACTCGCCTTTTTTTCATATCCCGAAGAGTTCTCCTCATGGTCTGTGTATCAGTCCTGCCATACCTATGACCCGAAACATAAGCCGAGTTTCTGTTTTCGGACAACTATCCAAGAGCCCTGGCCTACACAGCCTACATGCTTAGGCCCCTGGAGCCAAGCTGAGGAATGTATTGCCCACTCCAAGGGAAATCTGTGTGCCCATTCCAATGGACACAACGCTACTAATAGGATAAATCTCCAAAGTCCCTGAGGCCATCCCAATAGTGGTGGCTTCCCAGGACAAACAGGAGCTATCTGAGCCCATCTGAGACCTACCTGCACTCAGACTTGTAGATTGATATCCCCAGAGGTAAAAAGGAACGAAAAGGCCCCTAGGCCCTAATCGGATCCATTGCTTTGGTTTTAAGGCATCTCTCCTCAGAGGCCTGGATTTCAGTACCAGCATATGGCTGTTTCTTGACTCACCCACCAGAACAAATCTCATCTACATATGGGAAACTTGCACGTGGGATTGATGTCAAAGCCTCTGTTTAGGAGAACCCTTCATGTCCCCAGTCCCACCGCGTCTTTCCAAGGTATCCATAGACATAAAAACACATTAGGACCCATCCACAGGAGAGTCTATTTCAACTCAGCGTATTCGGTTGCTCCGCGAGATCCCGGAGATCTAACTTGTCTTGTTGCTAGGAGACAATTGGAATGCGAGGTGGGCTACCCAGCCATCCATCCTTAGAACCCTGCTCGGAATCGTTAGCCTGGAGCCAACCAACAGGTCTCAATTCTCCTGCAGAAGAATATTTGAAGTTGGGAGCTTCTCAAAACTCCCATCGTGAGAAAACACCCATGGCCTCGTGATCCCCCCCAACTTCATGAAGTGGCCCTCAGGGACATAAGGTCCAACCTGAGCGATCGTCTGATCCTCACCATGACTTCAGATGCACGAGATCTCGGTTCAGATCTGTAGATTGTGCCTGCCATGTCCTCACCCAGAAACCTAAGCCTAGCTTGTGTCCTCAGACTTACATCCTCAGAGTAATGGCCCACAAGCCCTCCAGTTTCGCAATCCAGAATTATAATGCAGCACTCTGCCCTGCCCTCCAAAAGAAAAAAACATAGCCTTCTGGGGCTACCCAGAAAACCCAAATGAAGATCAACCTGCACGCCACTTGGCTGTACCCAAAATATATAGGCTGACCTGGGCAATAATGCCCTTTCTGACAGAGGCTGAGCCTGGACCTCCGGGCCCCACCCATACAGCTGGCCTGCTCACTGAGCACATCGGACCAGCCATTGCCTTAGGTAGTTATCTCTTCCCAGCCTCGGTTTTCAGGATTTAGAACCTAGGCCTTATCTCCAATCACTGCCCATGTTTGAAAATGATGCAGAAATCAGAACTCTTTCCCGATGGCAAGAAACCTTGTGGTAGGCTTGTTGTATAATGTTCAGTGTAGTGGATACCAGTGTGTCCAATGAGGCCCCGCCATTGATCGCGGGCCACATAGGTGGCAAACACACATTGTGACCCTCAGCCTTAGCCCAAGTCCAGTCCTCAGATAAGGCCTTCAGTGGCTGGATGAAGAGACAGCATATTGGGCTTGCCATGCCCCTAGGCCCCCAATTTTTAACCATAGTTCGGGTTGTCCCTTCACTCTTCCCCAGGGCTCTGCTTTGGAACTCCTCTTTTGGTGGGACACACCTGATTGTAACAACCCTGAAAGGAGTACTCCATCCAACAGATTGACGAAAAACAATTGGGATTGGGCCAAATCCACAGAGAGCAAGATTCGTCCATGGCCCATGAGGCCTCCTCCGACATTCCACGGCCATCGCTGTGAAACAAACTCCAGAGACAAAAAGCCTGAGCAAGCGCCTCAGACTCGCACTATCTTCATATCCTGAAGATGTCTTCTCATGGTTTGTAGATCGGGCCTGCCATACCTACGTCCCCAAACATAAGCTGAGTTTGTGTTTTCAGACTTCTGTCCTCAAAGTCCTGGGCCACACACACCATCCAGGCTGGGGACCCTGGAGCCACCACATTAGGACTGTGCCCTACCCAATCCATGGGAATTCTGCCCATTCCATTGTCCAAAATCGTACAAATTAGGAGAACCCTCCAAAGTCCCTGAGGCCAACCCCAATAGTATAGGTCGCCCCGGGACAAAAAAAGGTCAGTCTGTCACCAGCTGAGCATCTCCTCCACTCATACCCTAGATGGATGTCCCCCAGAGAAGAAGATTGAACCAGACAGGACCCTAGGCCAAAATCGGATCCATTGCTTTGGTTTACAGGCATGTCTCCTCAAAACTCTGGATTCCAATACAAGCATTGGGGTTTTCCTGAGGCACCCATCAGAAACAAACCTCGTCTCCACAAGGAGAAACTTGTGCATGGGAGCTATGTCAAAAAGCTGAGGAGAAATACTTCAGGGGTCCCGGTGCCACCGTGCCCCATTCCCAAGGCCCTCATGGACACAAACACACATTAGAATGTTCAGCTCCCGCAGAGCCATCCCGCATAGCCATTGGAATGCAGGCATCTAAAACTGCGTCTTGTCACTAGGAGACAATTGGAATGCGAGCTGGCGGGCTCAATTGTTCCAGAAGGCATCCATCCTCGAACGTGGGGGTCAGGATCTCATTCAGCTCCCTTCAGTGACGGAGGCCGTACAAGATAGAAAATCAAGCGACAACAGCCAAAGTCTGATCCTCGCTCGGACTTCAGATGCATGAGATATTGACTTTCAGATCTCAGGAGCGATTACATGCCGTGCCCTCGCCCCTGAATCCCAAGTCTAGCTTGCAGTGTTCTCAGATTGTCCGTCCTCACACTCTTGAGCCCGAAAGACCACACGTTGCAATCCGGACCATCATTGCAGCTCAAGCCTGCCCCTCGAGAAACAAAATATTGCCCAATGAGCTGCCCGGACATTAAATTTCATTAATGTGAATAAACCTACATGGCACCTCCACCTTATCTCCAATCACTGCCGAATGGTGACTGTGATGCAGAAATCAGAACTCTTCC